>NC_053170.1:79666700-79966700 GCF_016835505.1 Polypterus senegalus
CAGTCTGGTAAAGGTTATAAAGCCATTTCTAAAGCTTTGGGACTCCAGCGAACCACAGTGAGAGCCATTATCCACAAATGGCAAAAACATGGAACAGTGGTGAACCTTCCCAGGAGTGGCCGGCCGACCAAAATTACCCCAAGCGCAGAGACGACTCATCCGAGAGGTCACAAAAGACCCCAGGACAACGTCTAAAGAACTGCAGGCCTCACTTGCCTCAATTAAGGTCAGTGTTCACGACTCCACCATAAGAAAGAGACTGGGCAAAAATGGCCTGCATGGCAGATTTCCAAGACGCAAACCACTGTTAAGCAAAAAGAACATTAGGGCTTGTCTCAATTTTGCTAAGAAACATCTCAATGATTGCCAAGACTTTTGGGAAAATACCTTGTGGACAGATGAGACAAAAGTTGAACTTTTTGGAAGGCAAATGTCCCATTACATCTGGCGTAAAAGGAACACAGCATTTCAGAAAAGAACATCATACCAACAGTAAAATATGGTGGTGGTAGTGTGATGGTCTGGGGTTGTTTTGCTGCTTCAGGACCTGGAAGGCTTGCTGTGATAGATGGAACCATGAATTCTACTGTCTACCAAAAATCCTGAAGGAGAATGTCCGCCATCTGTTCGTCAACTCAAGCTGAAGCGATCTTGGGTGCTGCAACAGGACAATGACCCAAAACACACCAGCAAATCCACCTCTGAATGGCTGAAGAAAAACAAAATGAAGACTTTGGAGTGGCCTAGTCAAAGTCCTGACCTGAATCCAATTGAGATGCTATGGCATGACCTTAAAAAGGCGGTTCATGCTAGAAAACCCTCAAATAAAGCTGAATTACAACAATTCTGCAATGATGAGTGGGCCAAAATTCCTCCAGAGTGCTGTAAAAGACTCATTTCAAGTTATCACAAACAGTTAATGCTGCTAAGGGTGGCCCAACCAGTTATTAGGTTCGGGGGGCAATTACTTTTTCACACAGGGCCATGTAGGTTTGGATTTTTTTTTCTCCCTAAATAATAAAAACCATCATTTAAAATCTGCATTTTGTGTTTTCTTGTGTTATATTTGACTAATGATTAAATGTGTTTAATGATCAGAAACAGTTTGTGTGACAAACATGCAAAAGAATAAGAAATCAGGAAGGGGACAAATATATAGTGGTGTGAAAAACTATATATATATATATATATATATATATATATATATATATATATATATATATATATATATATATATATATATATATATAAAGCGCTTCCCGATACATTTTACCCTCACACCCCCTTGGTTTGAGAAGAAGTATGAAAAAATATGAGGTTAACGCAGAATATCACCAATTGAAGCTTTATGAATAATGGATACTTTATTCGCCATCAATAATTGTTTTGGTAAAGCCATACTCAGTGTAATCCTCCTTCCATTTTCTAATTTTTTCACGACTAGCCAGGATTATATGAACGGTAAAAAAGTAACAGCGAAGCGAGGGTGACTTATTGAGGCAGGCAGGCGACAGCTCAATAGCTCGCAGGCTCGATGTAGTGCGCGTCAAGTCGATCTAAAATGCAAGATCAGATTCGAAAAAATATATCTTTTCAAGTTCTATTTGGATGTAAGTAGGTTCTATTTAGTCGAGAGAAATATCTTTGGTAGGAATGTAAGTTGAATTTAATCTTTAAATTTCTATGGTGAAGAAAAATTAATGCAATGATGACTAAATTTAACTTGCATACCTACCAAACATATTTGTCTACTAAATAAAAATTACTTATATTTAAAATTTAAATAGAACTTGAACAGATACGATAATTCATAATACCCACGCAGCAGTAAGTGCACGTAAGAGCAGGAGTCATCCGTTTTAACAAGCAGTGTATTGCACTGATATGAAATAGCCTGCCCATTTAATTATTTAGGAATGGATAGATAAATTAAGATTTTGTACAAATAATGTTTTTCATTTGTTTTCCTCGATGGATCCTGGCACCCCCAGCAACAGCTGCTCGCACCCCAAAGGGTTTATAAAGTATTCACAGCGCATCACTTTTTCCACATTTTGTTATGTTACAGCCTTATTCCAAAATGGATTTAATTCATTTTTTTCCTCAGAATTCTACACACAACACCCCATAATGACAACGCGAAAAAAGTTTACTTGAGAGTTTTGCAAATTTTTTAAAAATAAAAACATTGAGAAAGCACATGTACATAAGTATTCACAGCCTTTGCCATGAAGCTCAAAATCGAGCTCGGGTGCATCCTGTTTCCCCTGATCATCCTTGAGATGTTTCTGCAGCTTAATTGGAGTCCACCTGTGGTAAATTCAGTTGATTGGACATGATTTGGAAAGGCACACACCTGTCTATATAAGGTCCCACAGTTGACAGTTCATGTCAGAGCACAAACCAAGCATGAAGTCAAAGGAATTGTCTGTAGACCTCCGACACAGGATTGTCTCCAGGCACAAATCTGGGGAAGGTTACAGAAAAATTTCTGCTGCTTTGAAGGTCCCAATGAGCGCAGTGGCTTCCATCATCCGTAAGTGGAAGAAGTTCAAAACCACCAGGACTCTTCCTAGAGCTAGCCGGCCATCTAAACTGAGCGATCGGGGGAGAAAGGCCATAGTCAGGGAGGTGACCAAGAACCCGATGGTCACTCTGTCAGAGATCCAGAGATCTTCTGTGGAGAGAGTAGAACCTTCCAGAAGGACAACCATCTCTGTAGCAATCCACCAATCAGGCCTGTATGGTACAGTGGCCAGACAGAAGCCACTCCTTAGTAAAAGGCACATGGCAGCCCGCCTGGAGTTTGCCAAAAGGCACCTGAAGGACTCTGACCATGAGAAACAAATTCTCTGGTCTGATGAGACAAAGATTGAACTCTTCGATGTGAATGCCAGGCGTCACTCATCACCAGGCCAATACCATCCCTATAGTGAAGTATGGTGGTGGCAGCATCATGCTGTGGGGATGTTTTTCAGCAGCAGGAACTGGGAGACTAGTCAGGATAAAGGGAAAGATGACTGCAGCAATGTACAGAGACATCCTGGATGAAAACCTGCTCCAGAGCACTCTTGACCTCAGACTGGGGCGACGGTTCATCTTTCAGCAGGACAACGACCCTAAGCACACAGCCAAGATATCAAAGGAGTGGCTTCAGGACAACTCTCTGAATGTCCTTGAGTGGCCCAGCCAGAGCCCAGACTTGAATCCAATTGAACATCTCTGGAGAGATCTTAAAGTGGCTGTGCACTGACGCTTCCCATCCAACCTGATGGAGCTTGAGAGGTGCTGCAAAGAGGAATGGGCGAAACTGGCCAAGGATAGGTGTGCCGAGCTTGTGGCATCATATTCAAAAAGACTTGAGGCTGTAATTGCTGCCAAAGGTGCATTGACACAGTTTTTTTTTTTTTTAATTTTTAATAAATTTGCAAAAACTTCAAAAGGGAACACTTAATCATCACAGGCTAACACCAAGTCAATGAAGCTTCAGGGATATCAATCTGTCCAGTTAAGAAGCATAAGTGATTGTGAATCTATATAAGAAACATCACCTGGATGCACTAGGACATATCATCAGTGATGTATCCTGAGGTCATCAGGCGTTTCGGGTCTCGCAACATCATACACCCTCGCTCAGGCGACCCAGCCGGGGTTGATCACTCCCCAACTTGTATCCCAGTAGCGATCCACGGATCGGCCCTCTTCATCCAAAGCCACCTTGAGGCTTTCTCTGCGGCTTCACTTGCGGATTTAATGGCCCTCTTCTTGGCTGCTTCTGTTATGCCCAACCGTGTGAGGACTCTACAGAGTGAGCATCCTGCAAATCCTCTGCAACCAATTGCTATGGGCTCATAGAGTACCCTCCAGCCTCTGCCCCTGCACTCCTCCACCAGCTCCTGGTACTTGGCACGTTTCCAGTCACTAACTTCCTCGATACGTTCTTCCCAGGGCACCGTCAGTTCCAGCACGATCAGCTGTTTTGAGGCCTCAGATGTAATGATCATGTCTGGCTGGAGTGGTGTTGCTATAAAATTTGCTGAGGGAATTTTAGCTGGTTTCCCAAGTCAGCCTGCAGCTGCCAGTCAGAGGCTGTGTGGAAGAGGCCTGTTGTTACTGCCTTTGCCTGGGATTGCTCTCCCGCTTTAACGAAGGTAACTGACTTCTTAGGGCCATGGAGGAGTTTGCTTGTCTTGATGGCTGCAGTCAAGCTTTCAACAACTGCCTTGAGCACCTTGTCATGGCACCACCGGTAGTGGCCGTCTGCCAGTGCCTTAGGGCAGCTGCTAAATTGATGTTCTACAGAGCCTCTTCCTGAACAAAGTGGGCAGGATGGTGTCTCACTCTTTCCCCAGACGTGGAGGTTTGCTGGGCTTGGCAGGGCATCGTAGACCGCCTGCACCAGGAACCGGACACGAAAAAAATCTCCCTGCATAATGTCCGACCATGCGATCCTTCGCTGGAGAGTACTCTCCCACCTTGTCCATGCACCCTATTGCCGAAGTCCTACTGCCCTACACACTCTTTCTTCCTCCACCCCTGCTCGGACCTCTTCCTGGAGTAGATGGATTCTCTCCTTGCCCTGGGCCTTGCCAACCTGGGTCTTCGGGAAGTAGCCCAGACCTGCTCTACCTGTTGCCACGGTGCCAACCACAGCCTTCTGTCTCAGGCGTGACTCTGCCACCTCCACAGCCTTTTCCGCCCTCTATTTCCTGCCTGTCCTCACCTCAATGCCAGCTGCTGGCACCTTACAATCCTTGGAGTCCCTGTACTGTAGGGCTTCTCTGGTGCGTGCTACCATGAATTCTTCCGTTAGGCCACTAAATGGTAGCTGCAGGATTTTCCTTGTTTCATACAGTGCTGCACTGGCGAGGCTGCGTGGGAGTCCCAGCCACCTCCGAAGAAAGCGGATGATCTTCTTTTCAAGGGACTCAACTGTTGAAAATGGGACTGCATATACCAGCAGAAGCCATAGGACCCGGGGCAGGATTGAATGCTGATAGATCCAGATTTTAAACCTACCAGGCAGGCCAGACCTATCAACTTTGGTGAGCCATGTCCCAAGCTCCTGTGTGAATTTCTGAATGGCAGCTGTGTCTTTCAGACTTGAGTCAAAGATTTTCCCCAAACTCTTGACTGGCTGCTCTGTGATGGATGGGATGACTGTTCCCACAATAGCAAATCGGTACTTATCAGTCACCTTCCCCCTTCTTCAGCACCATGGACCTTGACTTGGAAAGCTTAAAACTCATCCTTGCCCACGTGATGAGTTTCTCAAGTCCTTGTAGGATTCACCTGCTCCCTGGGACCGATGTTGTCGTGATGGTTGGATCATCCATATAGGCTCTTATCGGGGGGCTGTCATATACCCGAGTTAGTCGGGGGCCCTCTACATTCTACCTCGGCTGCCTTGAACAACTTCTTTTGCTCTGGTGCAAATGAAAGTGACAACAGGTGCACTGGAGAGGCAACAGCAGGACAACCCCCAAAAAGGGAATGGTTTTGCAGGTGGCGGCCACAGACAGTTGCTCTTCCCTTATCCTTCCTGACTGATTCTTAGTTTTGAGTTTTGTTAGTGTCCTTGTCACTACTGGTAGCATAGGGTGGTACCTGAAGCTAATTCAGGTTGCCCAGGTAGTCCAGCTCCACCAGTATGGTGTATTCATATGGGCAGAGTCTCTCTGCACAGCCTCATGAGCATGACGGTCAAAATTAGGTCATAACTTGCCTTTTTCCAATACAGTATGTGAAGTAAACTCCAGCTTATTTTTATGAATGTGGCTTGATTTGTGTAACTGAAAAGAGAAGAACCTATTGTAGAAAACTCCAAAATAAATATGAACTGGCAGAATGCAAAAGTAATGTATTGGTAGTGGTGGCTCTGTGGCTAAGGATTTCTACTGGTATCTGGAAGGTTGCCAGCTCAAATCCCATTACTGCCAGAAGGCATACTCCTTAGGCCCTTGTGCAAGGCCCTTAACCTGAAAATTGTTCCAAAGAGCTGTAAAAGTGCCGACCCTGCACTCCAACTTCCAGTGGTCATGTGAAAAGACAATCTCCCCTTGGGCATTAAAGTACATCAAATCAAAATCAAAAATATTTAATTAATAAGCAATGTCACAGCTTTTAAAATACACCCATGTACCAACTGTCTCCTCACTATAAGCGAGCATTTCATAAAATAGAAATGTTGTAAATCAAAGTCTGATATGAACTGTCTGTGTAGGGCCTTTCTGCGTGTCACACCACTAGATAGGAGACAACAACCTAGACATTTTATTTCAAATCACACTGACTTACAAACCTGTTGGACTGCTAACAGGAATACACCTTAACTTTAAACGGGGCATCCTGTCATCATGTGTAATCTACAATTCTCTGCCAATTAGACAGAATAAGTACTCATGTGATGACATCTCCTGAAAAACTAAACTGTCTGTAGAAGAGAACACTATTATTTCTAAAAAATGTCACACTCTGAACATTTTCTAGAGAAGCTTAGCTCAATAGGCACTATACAAACTGCTGGAGTTCAACACAAACACCAAGTCGTATATTGACAGTTGTAGTTTCTTGTAGCCTACCTGTGGGATTAGATGGAGTATTCAGGAGGGTTTTCAATAGTTTCATATCCTTTATGTTGTGTATGTAAATTGATTCCTCCAAACACACTATCAGCCTCTGAAAGAAAAAAAAGAAAGCAAAAACTTCTGTAACATTCTTTCATGTGAGCCCCAAACACTAGTGCCTTATTTTATGATACAAACATTGTTTATAATATACTGTATATGTTATACAGGAGCTGAAAGTGTCCTACACTCCCGAATACTCAGATATGCTCATGAGAATGTAAACCTTCTGGGTATTGTGATGGTCTGGGATGGCTCCGAGCTCCCTTATCACTTCCTTGAGCTTCTCAAACCTGTAACTGCCAATAGTCACCAAGATGAGCCGGGCAAATACGGACACACACGTTCAGCAAGGGGATGGTGCAGTAGTGTCAGTGCTTTTATTTCAATCCATGTTCAAAAGTGCAGTTCTTCAAATTCTTCTTTAATAAATAAATAATCCAATAAAACCAAAGTGTCCAGATGAGGTTAAAAGCAATAAATAAATTCCATAAAAACTAGATTAAAATCATAGGCAGGAAGCAGTTCTATAAAATCTCACAAGACCTGGTGCACCTTCTTAAAACCAACATCTTTTCCGCTAACCTAGATAGGATCCTGCAGCCAGAGGGATGTCCTATCAACAGGCACAACCAACCTTTTGACTGGCTCGGGAACCTGCTGCCATCACAGGCTCCCAGCAGGGTGCCACACCGAGCCTCGCTCTTTCAACTTCCGCTGTCATTCTTCGGCCTTGCTAGAGAGTCCTCCTGGAGCAGTTGGTCACTCCTGTTCCCCAAATTGCTCAGCAGGAGTGAAACTCGGTCCCCTCTGAAGCAGAGGTCACATGCTCCTCTCCTGTAAGACTCTACCCAGATGCCCGTCTCCATTCTCTCACGCTAGTTCTCTTCTCCTGATCCTGCCATCTTATTCACGTCTTTTTAACAACTGTGTCTCTTTTCTGTCCCCTTCTCTGCTGTGCAGGCTCCCCCTTTTATGTCGGATTGGGTGCAGGTGTGATACACTGCTACTATACCTCCAAGGTGAGAATGAGGCACCTGAATGATCCCCTCCCCTTTGCATGTGAATGCACGATCAACCAAGCACCCAAGTCATGCCCGCAGCAAAGCGTGCTCGCACACAACAACACTTGATCAGAGTCCGATTTTTTATTTAAAAACTGCACTGCACCACAGAACTCTCACCACAGGTACACGTGGAAAAAATGGAGATTTGACTTAAAACTGACTGCCACTTATCATTTACACATCACACATTGACATAGGCTATATGAATGTAAAATATCAATAGATTAGTGAATAGGCAGCATGGTGACAGTGGTAACACTGTGGTCTCACAATATGGAGACCAGCGTTCACGTTCATGGGGCTCCCTATGTGAAGTTTTAATGTTCTCCTCGAGTTTGTGTGGGTTTCTCCCAAGTGCTCCTGTTTCCTCCTACAGTCCAAAGACAGTTAGGTAAAATGACATTGTTAAAAAACTGGCTGATGTGTGCATGCATACAGTCAAACCCCCATCATGGATTGGTACCCAGTCCAGGAATTGCTCCTGCCTTGCACCTGATGCTTGCTGAGATATACTCCCGTTTTTCTGAAACCCTGCCCTAAGATAAACAGGTTAAGAAAATGGATGGAGTAGTCAATTAAGAGCCTATAATAAGCATCCGTTCAGTCATCCAATTTTAAACCTGTCTGATAAGCTTCTAAGTTTTGATGGGGCCACAGCAGCGTTGGATGCAAGACAGAAAACAACACCATGCAGAGCATCAGTTGGAAGCTACCAATTATATAATAATGTATTTAAACGTCCTTTATATAGCATACACATCTGAAACTTTTTGGTGTTCAAGAGGTTAAATAGAGGTTTAAAATTACCTGTGGGACAAAAAGCTTTGAAACAAGTGACAAGGTGCTTCGAGGAGATGAGGGTTGCCACAAAATGTACCACATAACATAAAAGCTTTAAGTGCTAGTAGAACAAAACCAAAACAAAGTTCCAGAATGTTATCACCAGCTTCTTCAGTCACCACTATTAGTTTATCATTTAAGTTTAGACTCATCAAGTTCAACTTTACATCACATGAACAGAGAATTTCTAATTTGCATGTTGAAAGAACATTATGATTTCTATACAAAAAATTTCCCTTTGACCCAGGACTGAATGGGGGCACCATGCATGAATACAATAAAGGTTAAAACAGAAAGATGCCGTTATACAAACGTTATGTCCAGCAGCCATACTACGTGCAATTTAGGTTATCCTCCTGAAGCTAAACATGTTCTGGCCTGGCCAGTGCTTGGATGGGAAATCAACCAGGAATAAAATCTTGGGTTGCTGCTGCGAGATCAGCAGGGAGTGCTTACCCCGAAAACTGAATTGGTACCCCAATGCTCCACTGCAGTGACTGGGACACTGTGGTGTAAAAATAGTGCTGTCCTTTAGATGAGACATAAAACTGAGGTCCTGACTGTCTCTGGACATAAAAGATGCCTGGGCACCCTTTGTAAAAAGGAAAGTGTATCCTGATATCCTGGCTAAACTGCCCACCACGGCCTGGTCATTCTGGCCCCCTAATCATCCCTTGTCTCTTACTGGCTAACTACCTCTCACCCCTTTACCATCTAGCAACTGATTTAGGGTCAGTATAGTGGCACCAAATGGCTGCTACACATAAATTACTGTATGGTTGAATTGGCGTACCACTCACTATAAAAACCGCTCAGGGTATCAAGAGAAGCACTATATAAAATATAAGGAATTATTATATTGAAGTGCTCCAAACTGAATGACACCAACCATGGATTAGGTATCATTTATATCTGTTAAGGACAAAGGGAAAGTTGGGGAACATGACCAGGCCACAGGCCAGAGTTCTAGACCTGTTAAAAGTATTGGAGGTGCTGAACAGAAAAAAAAAAATTTTATTGCAGTGTGGATTTGAAAATGTATGACAAAATTTAGTGGGGATGGTGAATGAGACCAGTGTTTCCACTCATGCAGGACTTGGGGTTGATGAGCTTGTTTTTACAAAACAGTTGGAATAAACAGTTAGACTAAAGATTGAAATGTAGGGTTAAAGAAGAAGTCATCCCACAAAGGACTGATGAATATAACCTTCAATTGTGCCTCACGACTTGGCTGAAGTGATGACTAAAGTAAGATTTGGACAGACAGTTGCTAACAATGCCCTAGTTTTAACAGGGAAATACAATCTTGCTGTGTGTAGTGAACTGAACAGGCAAATGGGAGCCAGTAATGTTGCTTCTGACTGACTAAGGAATTAACTTTTGCTAAACAGGATTTTGGAGCCTGGTCATGCAATGGGAATGGTTGTGTATAACAAAAATGTTTAAGAAGGAAGCGCTTGTAAGCTTTGAATAATATTGTTACACTGCCATTGAAGCTTACATCCAGCAGAGTTTCAGGTTTGCCACAATGTTAATCTGACACCTAACTGTAATCAACAACAGCACATGAATGGAATGTGGTGATGGCAAAACTGTGGTCTTCATTCACCCTGCTTAAGCTAGAATGTACAGCCTTCTACTCAGCAACACAATGCACTTTAATGGATGGTATATAGGGACCGACATCCCTGCCAGGATGGTCTCCCTTCCATTGCCTAGCCGGAAGACATAGGTGGCAAATGGGCACAATAGCCAGGAGGGTGGCAGATGTCAGCACAGAAATGGGCACGCTGGCGTCCGGCAGGGTTAGACCAAAGAACAATATCTGGCCAGAAGGCCAGTGTGACAGAAGGACATGGGGAGATAATTTGTATTCCTTATAGGGTTCCCCTGATATTCCAGATAGCAGTACATCTGGGTCGGGAATCTCACACAGACACCCACAGGGCATGATGGAATCTTTAGCCCCATCCTGTTGGGTTCCATGGAGGCAGCCAGCAGAAGCTGCCAGGATTAATGATCAAAACTTTGTGGGGCTTCCATTTGACCTGAAAGTACTTCCAGTGAGTTGTGCCCTAGCACTGGAACTACTCCAAGGCCCAGTATAAAAGAAGCCACTCAGCCTCATCCAGGGGAGTTGGAGTTAGGTGTGGAGGATGGACAAAGCTCACCTGGGAGATGTGAAGGAGAGAAAAAGAGGGAATTGTATTGTGCTGTATTGCATTTATTCCACTTTTGGAGCCTTTGTGTAAGGTATTGGTGTGCTACAATGCCCCCTATTGGCAACAGCACACATACAGCACTGTACTATCAGACAGGAAACAATCTTAGCCCACAATACAAAAGAATGCTTAAGGAAGTAGTACGACACCTCTCTCACTGACAAAACCAATGTAACCAGGGCTTGGAACCACCCATTTACAGTAATCGGGAAAGCAGACCAAAACCAAAGGAGAGATGTGATCCAAGCCAAGGTCCGAGGCCTAGAGGAGGAAGGGCAAAAGGAAAGAGCCACAGAACTGATATCAGAAGGAGCCTGGAAGAAGTGGAGCCTGCCAAAGTGGAAGATCACATGGCCAGAACTTTGAAGCACTTCTGTATTCCTTTCCTGCTCCCATCAGTATATCCGCCCCCCCTCCCCGAGTATACACAAGTGGTGAATTAGGGAGGACCCAATGTGTAAGCTATGCACGGGGACAGAGGCACGCTGGCATATATACTGATGGGGTGCAAGATTGCCTTTAGCCAGGGAATATATAGATTTCACCCGTGACAAGGTTCTGGTAAATATTTCAGAGCAAGCATCCAACCTACATTAATACAGGTCCATCTATCCAGTTCTTGGAGGAGGATGGTTTCTTCCCTTCTGTGATGAAGACCAAGAAGAGCCTTTCGCTGCTGGTCCAATCATGTGAGATGAGGGTGGACATGAGCAGGAAGATACATTTTCCAAAGGTAGTTCAAACAGCTCTAAGGCTTGATATAGTCATATGGTCAGAGGAGGCAAAGAGAATCATCTTGATAGAAATGACTGTTCTGTGGGAAGATGGATGCAAAGAGGCCTTGGACAGGAAGCCCACCAAGTATCAGGATTTGGTCCAACAATGCAGGGACAAAGGGTGTCATGTCTGGCTATTTATAGTCGAGGTAGGTTACAGGGGAGAAAGAAAGTACTCTCTCACCTAACAGGTCTAAATGCTAAAATAGTATTTTTACAGGAAACCCACTTACTAAGCAAGGATCAGTTCCGGCTGCAAAAAAGACTGGACTGGCCAAATGTTCCATTCTAGTTTTATGAAGAAAACTAGAGGTGGGAATTCTCATACATAGAACTGTACCATTTGTAGCATCAGATGTAGTATTGGATCCTGAAGGGAGATATGCAATGGTCATGGGAGACTTATCTAACTGTAAAATGATTTTGATAAATGTTTATGCACCTAATGTTGATAAGGAATTTATACAAAATTTATTTGCATCCATTCCCAATCTGAACACTCATAAAGTTATAATGGCTGGGGACTTTAATTGTGTTCTAAATCCACTTTTAGATAGGACTTCCTCCACAGGGGGAACGGCATCTAACACCGCAAAGATAATTACAAAGTTTATAACTGATCACAACTTATCAGACCCCTGGAGGTTTTTAAACCCAAATTCAAGAACATATTCCTTCTACTCACCAGTACATCATTGCTACTCAAGGATCGATTACTTCTTTATAGACAATAACTTCTTGCCTAAGATTAAATCTTGCAAGTACGATGCTATTGTTATTTCTGACCATGCACCTATGATCTTGGAGCTGAAATTACTAAGCCCCATACACTCACCCGCAGATGGCCTCAACCCTTCTATTAGCTGACGAGAATTGTACTGAATTTATATCCAAACAAATCAAATTCTTTCTAGAGACAAATACATCCCCCGAGATCTCTGCAGGAATACTCTGGGAAACTCTTAAGGCCTTCTTAAGAGGACAGATTATCTCATATCTTTCCCACAGAAATAAATCCGAAGCCAAGAAAGTAGCAGAGATAAAAAGCGAAATTACTAAAATAGATGAAGAACATGCCAGACTCTACATAGGAGGAGGCAGGCTTTACATTCGGAATTAAATCTCTTGACAACTAAAGAAACTGAACAACTAATCTACAAATCCAGACATCATTACTATGAACATGGAGAGAAAGCTAATAAGCTTTTAGCTCAACAAATTCACAAGCAAGAAGTGCAACGCAATCTCGTAATACTAACACAACGGAGATAAAATCATGAACACAAAAATATAATGCACACTTTCAGAGACTACTATAAATCCCTATATACTACTGAGTTTAAAGAAGACAATACACAATCTAATGCATTTCTGGATACATTACAGATACCACAAATAGACGCTTTAGTGTGGAGGAACTTGATAAACCTCTGTTTATCAGAATTACTAGATGCTATAAAGTCACTCCAAGGTGGAAAAGCAGCAGGCCCTGATGTCAACCCTGCAGAGTTTTACAAGAAATTCTCCGCACAGCTAGCTCCCTCCTATTAGCAACATTTACAGAAGCCAGAGATAACCAATCTCTTCCACAAACCTTTCGCCAAGCACTAATCACTGTCTTTCCAAAACAAAATAAGGACTTATTACAATGTGCATCATACAGACCAATTTCACTTCTGAATAACGACGTTAAAATACTCTCTAAAATCATAGCTAGAAGGATGGAGAAAGTGCTCCCTCGTAATATCACAAGACCAAACTGGATTTATTAGGGGCCGACACTTATCTTCAAATCTTCACCTGTTTAATGTAATATACTCACCAACTAAATCAAACACCCCAGAAATATTATTATCATTGGATGCAGAAAAAGCATTCACATGATTGAATGGAAATACCTTTTACTACATTGGAGAAGTTTGGGTTTGGCCCAACATTTGTGCATGGATTAAATTACTGTATACTAACCCAGAAGCTTCAGTTTGCATCAATAACATTTGCTCAGACTACTTTAAACTAGAACGTGGCACTAGACAAGGATGCCCTTGTCACCGCTGCTGTTTGCGATTGCCATTGAACCACTGGCAATACATTGTCGAAATACTGATCAGATAAAGGGGATTAGCAGAGAAGGACTGGAACAGAAAATCTCATTATATGCAGATGATATGGTACTGTATATATCGGACCCAGAAAATTCTGTGCCTGCAGTCTTAGCAGCACTCACAGAATTTCAAAAGATCTCTGGTCTCAGAATTAATCTGAATAAAAGTGTACTCTTTCCAGTGAATTCTCAAGCATATAATATTAGATTAGACACCCTACCTTTTATCATTGCAGAACAGTTTAAATACCTCGGTAAACATCACAAGTAAACATAAAGCTCTTTATCAACAAAATTTAGCGTCTGCATGGAAAAAATTAAACAAGACTTGCATAGATGGTCAACCCTTCATCTCACACTAGCTGGAAGAATTAACACTGTTAAGATGAATATTCTTCCTAAGCTCCTTTTTTTTAAAAACATCCAATATACATTAATAAATCATTCTTTAAGCAATTAGATTCAACAATAACCTCATTTATTTGGAATTCAAAACATCCACGCATCAAAAGAGCGACCCTACAAAGACAAAAGGCAGAAGGCGGCATGGCTCTACCTAACTTCCAGTTTTATTACTGGGCAGCAAATATACAGATAAGAACCTGGACACAAATAGAAGAACATACACAGGCTTGGACCGCAATAGAAGTAAAATCCTGCAGTACTTCTTTGTATTCCTTGCTCTGTGCTCCAATAAACACACGTTATCGGCAATACACTAATAACCCAATTGTGCTCCACTCACTTAGAATCTGGAACCAATGTAGAAAGCATTTTAAGACGGAGAAGCTTCTATCTGTGGCACCTCTGCAAGAGAACCACCTCTTTCAACCTTCACAAACATATGCAGTTTTAATATCTGGAAAAATTTGGAATTAACTTGCTTAGAGATCTTTATATAGACAACGTCTTTGCATCCTATGAACAATTACATTCCAAATTTAACATTCCAGCTACAAATTTCTTTCACTATCTTCAAATCAGGAACTTTGTTAAACAGAACCTTCCAGATTTTCCTCATCTTGCACCCTCATCCATGCTGGAAAAAATATTGCTCAATCTCAAGGACTTAGACTCCATCTCTACAATATATAAAATCATTTTACAATCCCTTCCTTTCAAAGATCCAAGAGGACACTGGGAAAAAGATCTCTCAATTAATATATCAGAAAAGGAGTGGAAAGTTGCAATGCAGAGAATTCACTCGAGCTCCATATGCGCAAAGCATACAATTATACAACTCAAAATTATATATCGAGCACATCTGTCTCGACTAAAACTCTCCAAAATGTTTCCAGGGCACGATCCAACCTGCCAACGTTGCAACCAAGTCCCAGCCTCACTGGGTCACATGTTCTGGGCCTGCACCAAATTAACATTCTTCTGGACAAAAATTTTGAATTACCTCTCAGACAGCCTTGGACTCACAATCCCTCCTAACCCATTAACAGCCGTGTTTGGTGTTCTTCCAGAGGGTTTAAAGTGGAGAAAGACAAACAAATTGTGATTGCATTCACTACACTCTTGGCACGCAGACTTATTCTGATAAACTGGAAGAACCCAAACTCTCTTTTAAGTCAGTGGGAAACTGATGTGTTATATTATTTGAAATTGGAAAAAATCAAATACTCAGTTAGAGGATCCGTACAGACTTTTTCAAAACATGGCAGGATCTAATCAGTAACATTTTAAAATAAGTTCATGAAGCACAGAGAACTTGTTCATTTAGGTATGTTTACAAGCCTTAAATCTCACACCGTTTGGATTGCTCTTTCTCTCAGGGTGGGGATCGATCTGTTCTTTAACTCAACTTTTCTTTTGTAAAAACTTGATTGCTTTGTATGGATTGCAATAAAATTAATGAAATAAAATAAAAAAAAAATCTTCACTATGGTATAGAAAAAGACCCAGCACCACTCTAACAAATTAGAAACCATCTTCTGGAGGTAGATGTGGATATCTCAGAGACGACTATCCGCTGAAGACTTCATGGACAAAAATACAAAGGCCACACTGCAAGGTACAAACTGCTGTTCAGCCACAAAAACAGGATGGCCAGATTACAGTTTGTGAAAAAGGACTTAAAAGAGCCTGCACAATTGTTGAAAAAGGTCTTGTGGACAGACGAGACAAAGATGAACCTGTATCAGAGTGATGACAAGATCAAAATGTGTGCAGAAGAAAAGGAAATGCCCAAAATCCAAGGCAGACAACCTCATCTGTTAAACATGGTGCTGGGGGTGTTATGGCTAGGACATGTGTGGCTGCCACAGGGCCTGGCACACTTCTCTTCATTGATGATGGAACTGCTGACGGCAGTCGCACAATGAGTCCTGAGGTGTAGGGAAACATCTGATCTGCACAAATTCCAGTAAATGCTTCTAAACTCACCAGACGGAACTTCATCCTACAACAAGATAATGATCCAAGGCAACACAGGAGTTTTTCAAAACTAAAAACTGGAAGATTTTTGGAGTACCCAAGCTAGTAACCCAATTTAAATCCAATTGAGGAGGCTTTAAAATGCTAAAGAGAAAACTTAAGGGTACAGCCCCTTGAAACAAGCAGGAGTTGAAGATGGTTGCATTAGAGACTTGGCAGAGCATCACCAGAGAAGTTCCTAAGCAGCTGGTGATGCATGCATGCAAGGGATAAGCGTCAAAGTCCTAAACAGGCCTGCTTTAATAGACTTGCCTTTGAAATGTAACAAACATTACAGGGAACTGAAATGGAGGGGAACAAGTAGAAAATTTCTACAAGCTGTAACTGAAATGTGTATGCAAATACCTTTAAATTAGAGTCTGCAATGTACACTTTAATCACATCTGAATAGTTTGATTTGTAATTTAAAACTGTGCATCGGGGGTAAATCAAGGAAAAATTTGTCTTTGTCCAAAACATTACAGATGGCAATGTATATACGTTTATGGAATACAGCGGCAAATACATGCACTCTAATGTGTTATGTAATAGGCAGCATAGCTCAGCCCTGCATACAACACCAGCAACAACAAAGTGAAGTGAATTTGTAGCATGTAAGCAACACTTGAGTCAAGAATACTTTCTCCTTCTGAAACCTCTGATTAGTTAAGTTATGCAAAATTCTAAATTTAAAACAAGAAAGGGTGCTATATAAATTACAATTGTTTGACACATCAAACTCCAAAGCACACTATATCCTGAGAATTCAAGGAAGAATTCAAATTAAAACTAAGGTAACCAAATAAGCCCTCAGGAGAAAGAAAAAAACCCACAAATAATCAAAAGACAAAAAGAGGATGAACGTTAAACCAACTGGTTTTCATTGTGGACTGTTCTGCGGACATACTGTGCACCTTCTTCTAATAAAAACTGCAAATACTTTCTACTGTGTAATGATCTGTACCATTCACTTGGCATTTTTTGCAAAAGAGCAGATGAAAGGCCACAAACCTGACGGTTTAAGCGCACAGCCAAGATGTTGTTAGAGTAACTGTAGTTGCAGATTTCAGTTCCCTTCTTGAAATGATAAACATTCATCCTTCGAGGCATGGCAAGGCTCACCACCACTACCAAACTGCTGGAGAACAGGCGCTCCACAATATACACATCTGGATTTTCTGCTAAGGAAAAATGCACAGCCAGTCAGTGGTAGAGAAGGACAGTTTTTCCATTCACTAGATACTTCTTATGTCAGTTTGTTAATTTCAGAATGTGAAACTTTTAACACTTCAGTGCAGACAGAAGAGCTGCTCACCGTCCTCTTAGGAAGTGAAGCTCAATGTACAGCACACTTACTGCTGTCATGGATGTTCTCCAGCCTCTCCACTGATGTTACAGAAAACAGTCTGTAGCCATTTGTTGTCCCAATGGCGAGAGACCTAAAGAAGAGAAGAGACCATAGGGAAAATTATCAAGGTTTCAAAAACATTCATGAATACAGCAGCCAGGTAGATCACCAAGTATGACATCAAGTCAAAGCTGGCCATTATGATGATGGCTTGACATATTTCATTCATATCTAATTTAATAAAGAAACATTCCAATACTTCAGGCCATCCCTACAGCTTAAAATTACCTGAGCTTAATTAGCTTAAATTATCAAAGGCAAAAAAAAAATTAAACATGGTAACATAAAACTCTAACCTACAGCAATTACTTTTTGCATTCTAGCCAACATGCCTAATGCTGAACAGAAAATAAATGCGTTTTATTGTGTGGTGCCAGAGAACATGATACCATAAATATGGATTTTACAAGGCTTCCTTTCATTGGTTGTGTTCACTTTTCAAATTTTGTGAGCAGACATTATAAAAAAAAAAAAAGAATGTCTTGTTATTCTAACTAGGAAATATGGCAGGGGGCTAGGGGGAACTTAACACTTTTGTCTAATGAGCTCAGAGGTTTCACTTCCTCACTGCATGTGCATGAACTTGCAACATTTTGCCAGCACCACCCTGACAGCATGTTATCAGCAAGTCTAAGAATGCATGCTGGGGGCCACAATGTCATCTCATTTTCACTGCTTATGCTCTTTTATATGACTCTGCTCCTGCTAGGAATGGTTAACATTTTTTTTTCTCCAGCTCTGACTTAAACCTAAGTATAACAGTTCCTAAAGTAAGCGCAAACATATAAACTGCAGTGAAACAACTTCATTGTACTTTGCTGCTATTGGGTCAACTTCTGCAGCTATGGAGGCGATAGTCAACTGTACACATCTGTAGCATCTCATAACAGTAAGTTAAATTACATAATTGACTGTGTATTGTCTATTATAAACTGGATGAATATGAATGTTTTAAAGTTAAAGAGAAAGCAGAAATACAGTGGTACTTAAGTTAGTGAACCCTTCAGCATTTTCCATATTTCTGCATAAATAGGACTTTAAAAATTAACATATTTTCACACAAGTCCCAAAACTAGATATGGATAACCCAGCTAAACAAACAAGACAAAATATAATAGTTGGTCATTTATTTATTGAGGAAAATCATCCAGTACAGCATAGTTGCATTTACTGATGCAAAACGGGGTCACACCCAGTACTAAAAGTAAAGGTTCACATACTTTTGCCACTCACAGATATGTAATACTGAGTGATTTTCCTCAATAAATAAAATGACCAAGTATGATATTTTTTGTCTCATTTGTTTAGCTGCAATCATCATATCTACTTTAGGACTTGTGTGAAAAACAGATGACGTTTTAAGTCATATGTATGCAGGAATGTGGAAAATTCTGATTTTAACTTTTAATCGTCACTATACTCTAAATTTGCAATGAACAAAATACATTAGCCAGACTTCCGTCTGCTTAAACAGTCTAAAGACAAACTTAGACATCTTGGAGTGATTCTAGATGCTTAATTAACATTCAGACCCCATGCTGACAATATAATAAAAATGGCCCTTTACATTCAAGGAACATTGTATGAGTTAAACCCTAGCTCCCATTTCAAAATGCTCTGAAGCTTATCGATACATTTTATTTTCACGGCCATTCTACTGAAATGCCTTTTTTACAGGGCTACCTAAATATGTAACAGAAAGGCTACAACTTGTCCAGAGAGCAGCAGTGAGTGTATTGACATGTACCAAAAACATGAATCATACTACACCCGTTTTGGTGTCGGTGCACTGGCTGCCTATTTCATTCCGAGTTAATTTTTACATTTTGTTTTACTGGTTTTTAAAGGCGCACTAATGGTTCAGCACCACCATAAATCTCAGAATTCTTAACTGAATGTGTCCCATATAAGTGATTTATGATCATCGAGTGCTGGTCCTCTAACCGTGCCGAGAGATATACACAAAAAAAAGACGTGAAACAGCCTTTAATTTTTATGCAAAGATCTGGAACACATACAGAAAAACATCTCCGAACATCTCTTCACGGGCACTCCGTCTCTCAAGCATGTTCCCATAAAGCGCGCTTCTCATTTTTTTCTAGGCGCCTTTCTCACCATCTGTCTGGTTTTATATTTGCCATCTTTGAAGGTGACTCCCTCAGCGTACCTCATATGGCTTTAATTCTCCATGTGCATCTTCTCACTCCCACTTCCTCTTTTGTCTTGTCACCAAAGCCAAATTGGCCAATCAAATTGCTCTTCGGAATTGGACATACAGACCTTGGTGTTAGATTATATAGTAAATTATTAATTTTACTCTGCTCATAAGTGACAGTCACTGTGAATGTAAACTTGTCTTAGAGTACCTGTATGTCCAAAAGATCTCTATGTGTTTTTTGGCAAATCATAATAATCTGTGGGTTTAGATTAAACTCCTGTGTTGAGATTCTAACACAACAAATGATGACTCGCTTCACTTCTAAGTCTTACATTACAGTTGGTGATGGCCTTAGGAACCAGGAACAAACTCCTAGTCAGAAAAGAAAAGTTAGTACACAGCTTGGGGCAAACTCAAGCTAGTACACACACCGGGGATGACCATGTTAAATTGAACAGCACAAGAGAAAACACAGAAGATACATTGATCGGTGTATTTCAGGTTTTTGTTGCTGTTGTAACAAGAATTCAGAAAGGCTTATATACTTTTTTTTTGCCTCCAGCCTAAAATACCAGTGGTAACTACAGTCTTAAATATAAAATCCAAATACACCCCCACAACCCCGCAATGTCCTCTTGGTTAAAAATTGTACTTTCATTTGTCTGGACTCCCATGCCCACACCAGCAACAGACATGTAGGCTCTCATGGCATTCATTAATTCTGAATCTTAGAATCTTAACTAGGAAAAGAAAATCTGAGCACATCTCTCCAGTTTTGATGTCACTACATTGGTTACCTATGTCATTTAGAATTGACTTTAAGATCCTGCTTATAGTTTATTCATTCTTAAATAATATCGCTCCATCTTATATTTCAGAATGTCTTTCACCTGAGTGTCTGCTCAGAATTCCAAGAGCTTAACTTAAAAGAAGTGGTGAGGCAGCCTTCTGTTGTTATGCACCTAAAATCTGGAATAGCTGACCGATTGAAATTCGCCAGGCTATTACAGTGGATCACTTTAAAAAACTGCTAAAAATGCATTACTTTAACATGCCTTTTCTCATAGCTTCAACTTAGTTTAATCCTGATGCTCTGTATATTCAATTATCATTATTATTCATAGTATTCATATTCAAAGTCCATACTAACCCCCACTTTCTCTTGTGCTCTTTTTCTGGTTTTCTGGGGTGGTGACCTGTGCCGCCACCACCACCTGATCAAAGCAGCATGATGCTGCTCCAAATTAACATTATTCTGGACAAAAATTTTTAGTTACCTCTCAGACAGTCTTGGACTCACAATCCCTCCTAACCCATTAACAGCTGTGTTTGGGGTTCTTCCAGAGGGGCTTAAAGTGGAGAAAGACAAACAAATTGCGATTGCATTCACTACACTGTTGGCACGCAGACTTATTCTGATAAACTGGAAGAACCCAAACTCTCCTCTTTTAAGTCAGTGGGAAACTGATGTGTTATACTATTTAAAATTGGAAAAAATCAAATACTCAGAGGATCTGTACAGACTTTTTTCAAAACATGGCAGGATCTAATCAGTAATATTTTGAAATGATTTTATAAAGCACAGAGAATTTGTTGATTAGGTATTTTTACAAGCCTTAAATTTTACACCATTTGGCTTGCTCTCTCTCTCAAGGGTGGGGATCGATCTGTTCTTAGCATAATTCTTTTTTTGTAAAACTTGATTGCTATGTATTGATTGTAATAAAATTAATAAATTAAAAAAAAAAAAAAAAGCAGCATGATGTCCCTACATTGATGGATAAAAGGCCAGAAGTCCACATGACCATCATCATCAAGTTCTTCCATGAGAATCCTGAATACAATGTGGACTGATCATTTATGTTAGGTAGAATGACCCTAAGCACACAGCTAAAATAACAAAGGAGTGGCTTCACAACAACTCTGACTGTTCTTGAATGGCCCAGCCAGAGCCCTGACTTAAACCCAATTGAGCATCTCTGGAGAGACCTAAAAATGGCTGTCCACCAACGTTTACCATCCAACCTGACAGAACTGGAGAGGATGTGCAAGGAGGAATGGCAGAGGATCCCCAAATACAGGTGTGAAAAACTTGTTGCATCTTTCCCAAGAAGACTCATGGCTGCATTAGCTCAAAAGGGTGCTTCTACTAAATACTGAGCAAAGGGTCTGAATACTTAGGACCATGTGATATTTCAGTTTTTCTTTTTTAATAAATCTGCAACAATTTTAAAAATTCTTTTTTTTGACTGTCAATATGGGGTGCTGTGTATACATTAATGAGGGAAAAAATTAATTTAAATGACTTTAGCAAATGGCTGCAATATAACAGAGTGAAAAGTTGAAGGTAGATGCAATACCCAACAGAGTTAACAGGTTCAAATAATGGATTTTTAATCCAACAAGCACTTTTACAATGAAGCACAGTGCATAACCCGATCAACAATGAAATTCTTCCCTCTCGACTCAGGCTCAACTGGAGGGGGCTGGATGGTTTCCTTTTATGTTGGGCCCAGGAGTACTTCTGGCACCCCGTCACATGGAAGCCCCACGAAACAAGGAGATCATCTTCCTGCAGTACCCTCTGGCAGCACCCAAGAACCCTGACTGTGTTGACCCTCAGGACTATGAATCCCATGGATCCCCATTTGTGTCCATACTAAGTCAATGCCAGAGGAGCAGTGCCATCTGTTGTTCTAGAGCAGAAACTGTTCTGGAGAGACAATTTGTGGTACGACTCTGGGGCAAGAGGGGATGTTGTCTAACAGTCTGGATTCCTTTTTCCCCTCACAACCTCAAGAAATGACCCCTTGATGGCAACAAAGCCAAAAAGTCCCAGTCAGTATAAAGGGGAAATGCTCTCAGAAGATGTCTCAATTCAGACCTGACAGCCATAGAAAGCACAAGAGAAAGTGTGTGTTCGGTTTACAATATTCCCTTTTTTTGATGGAGTTAAACCAGGTTTTGCCTGGTTGACACCTCAAGCATTCTATTCTAAACAACAATGAAAGCACTACCCTGAGACGGCAATGTAGAACTGTCAACTGTATAAGTATTGTGGAGCCGACCCGGACACAGACAGGCGGACATGTTGTTAAAACACCACCACACGTTTATTTACAGAATTTACAAATGTTCACTGGTCACTAAGATCCCAGTCACGTGCACAAACACCCCAAACACAGTCCTGGCCACAATGCCTTTCTCTTCGGGCCGCCTCCACAGCTCTCCTGAGCTTTGTCCTTCCGCCTCCCGATTCCAGCCCCGAATGAATGGAGACGGCCCCTTTTAAACAGTCCCCGGATGAGCTCCAGGTGTTCCCAGCATGCCTCCTCTGGCCACGCCCCAGCGTGGCGGAAGTGCCGGCTGTCCTCCCGGCAGCTCTCCGGGCGCCGTCCTAACTTTTCCCCCCAGCACTTCCTGGTGTGGCGGAAGGGCTGGGGTAACAGGTCCCCAAGGCATTGGGGCGCCTCCTGGCGGTGACCACGGGCCCCTACAGGGTAGGGCTTCCATGCCCTGTAACCGTGGCCCCCAGAGCAACCAGGAAGGCGACCCCCACGTGATCCAGGGTGGGTGCAGACCCACATCCGGTCCTTCATGTTGTACCGGCCGGGTCATGGCCCCTGGCATCCCTGACAGTATGTATAAATTCTGTGACTGACTCAACCACAGAGCACAAATATTTAACTTCAGTGTACAGACTTATTTACATATATTGAATTTTAACTTCCAAATAATCAAATAGTTAATTGCAGAATATGGAACAAACACCTTTATAAAAAAGTTAAGATACAAATAAACAACTGTTTATTTTAAAACCCAATTAGGTGCCAACTTACATGTCTTTGGCAGACTGTGACAAAGCCCTTTTGTAGAAAGTGGTGTGAAATGAAGCACTTACATTAGTGCCCTGGGTTAACAAAATGCTGATAAAAGTTCATGTTGGAGTGATATACCATATGATATAATAATCTATAATTGGGGTCTTTTGAACCAGGTGCTTCAATCTAGGAGACGTTACTCTTTTTGAACACTGTTAGCGAGGAATTCCCAAATTGCTTCCCAGATTAAGTAAAAGGGATTTGGCTTGGTCACACATGCCAGAGCAAAGAAGACATTTTCTAGGTCAACAGATTTCACACATGAACCTATCATTCCATGTATGGATAATTCTGAAAGGTATGCAAATATCTGTAGTTTTTGCAAGTGTTTGTGTGTATTTAAAATACATCAGCAAGCAGTGATGTTGAATGATTTTTCCCCTTTTTGTGTATTTTAATTATTTTACACAGTGCACTCAAATCACTACCACACACCTGAGTCATATACAAAAAAAAAACAGATGGAAAACTGAAAAATGACGCTTCGAAACATGAAGTCAATCATGTATGCTACTGCATGTATTGTTTCTGAAAGCTTCAGGAGCCTAATTTTCCATGAAACATGTACTCACCTCTCCAAAGCTTTACTGCTGTGTCAGTACTGTACTGTAGCATATAGTGGTTGAGTGGCAAATAGTGTTGAGTGGAGGGAGTATCTGCCACTGGACAGATACAGAATCTTTCAAGGTTCTGATTAAAGAACAACAGCCTCCAACAGTAGGAAGGGTCACCAGTGTTATAGAGGCAAAACTAAAATGCTACAAGGGGAAAGTAGTGGGGTCCAGGAGTTAATTACTCCTGGGACAAAGAACTGGATAGAGATCAGTGTGCAACCATTTTAGAAGACACACAGTCTAGCAGACTTAACAAAAGGGCCCAAAACACTATGTACAGACCCTGACAGCTTAGTTAGAGTACAAGTTATTTGGGGTTCCATGCCACTTTAAACACTAGTTGGGGTCTACTAGGAGCAGAAGCATCTAGAATCACCAAAAGCTGCTATATTATACATATCTGGAATCACCAAAAAAAATATATAGGGTGGCATTATAAAGCTGCCCCATCTTAATCATGTACATGAACTTCAAGTCAGGAGGGAAGTTGCCAATAAGGGTTCAACTAGCCAAGGGGAAAAAAGGGTGAAAATTCAATTGTTAGATATGCCCAGAAAGGCATTAGGGATCTGAGAAACTCTAGTAAATGTAACATTGACTTTAAGATTAGGTTTATGACGTTCTACTTTAATGACAAAATAAAGTGCGCGACATGGTGGCACAGTGGTAGCGCTGCTGCCTTGCAGTAAGGAGACCTGGGTTCACTTCCCAGATCCTCCCTGCGTGGAGTTTGCATGTTCTCCCCATGTCTGTGTGGGTTTCCTCCGGTTTCCTCCCACAGTCATGCAGGTTAGGTGCATTGGTGATCCTAAATTGTCCCTAGTGTGTGCTTGGTGTGTGTACTTTGTGGTGGGCTGGCACCTTGCCCGGGGTTTGTTCCTGCCTTGAGCCCTGTCTTGGTTCCAGCGGACCCCCGTGACCCTGTGTTAGGATATAGTGGGTTGGATAATGACTGAATGGCTGACTAAACTACACAATTAAAGTGGAAATGTCAACATTTTTTTACTGTGTCCCTATTTTTTTTTTTCTTTTCTCTGTACCCTAATACTCTTCTGTATGACACTCAGACAGTGGGCACTGACTTGCATTTTCATTGTGACTTTAATATCTGACTAACTCTTTTTTATTTCGGGCACTATGCGACTTTCTGAACTTGAACTTCAGAGTGTCTCAACCACTCCGTATCACTTGATCAACTTCTTTTTGATGTTTATACCACTACTTAAGCCAACAAATAGTGCATTTTTCCTTGACGCCACTTTGCATTCTCTGAAATTGTGTTTTTTCACTTGTTTTTGCCATGGTCTTTTAACTAAACACTGAATGGGAAAGGTGATGTTTATATTGATTTACACAATAAAATATGCAAAATTCTGGGAGGAGTCAAGATGGGACTGCACGCACATGACCGGGATTTATGGAGCTAAAGTAGGTGGAAGATGGCTTACGAACCATTTTGTGCGTACACAGATTTCCAATTTTGTTTGTACGCTGTGTTTTAGTTTAAGTTCTATGATTAATCAGCCCTGCTGCACCATAGAAAAATTAGTGACACAGAATTCTGAAGTTAAAAAAAAAAAAATCTTCATTTTCTGCTTTGTAAGCTTATGAATTGGACGCAGTGCTCAAACTAAGAGGTTCACTCTTTATGCTCGCAAAAAAAAGCCCAGTGTCATTCAATTTTGAATTGGGTTTACAGTGTACATACAAAAAAAATGGCTGCACCGAATATAAAATAAATGCTGCAAATAATTACACCCAAGTTTACTGCCTTGACCACTTTTGGTCACAGGTGTTCATAATGGATTATAAGAAGGGATGCCTTATAAAAATACTCTAAACTTAATGGTAGCTTGGCACATGGAGATTAACAGTGCTACCTCACAGGCCCAAAAGGCCACATTCATATCCATGTCCAGTCACTGTCTTTGTGAAGCATTTTCAATGTGTCCATCTCAGTTTTTTTTCTCTAGACGTGGGCATCTGAAGGGTCCAAACTGTCCCAGTATTAATGTGTGCCTTACGATGCAATGGCACTTTGACAATTACAGTGTACTGCATTGCACTTTTTCACCCAGGAGAGTCTATAATTCCCTGGAATTCAAGAAACGTGTTTAAGCAAGTGATGAAATGGATGACTAAATGGACTTAGTCCCTGTGCCAGGTTAAGCACCAAGAAGAAATGGTATACAGCTGGCCTCAGTTACAGTACAGAATGACTAATTTATGTCAGTGTGCATGAAAGCAGATTATTTTACATGAATGCTGTGTGTGTTGTCTTCACCAAATCAAACATAACCAATAAATAATTATATAACTCCACTTTTCATTAAGATATCAGACATATACAGTATACATTAAACAACTACTTAGAAAGGGTAATTTGGCAAAATGCTAAACAGAAATTAAAATTTAAACTGCTGTAAAACCATATGGTAGTTAAAAACATTTATAACAGGGGTGCCACACACTCCAAAGAGAAAAGATGTCAGGAGAATGTGGTTATAATCTCAAGAAAAGGCACTGCAGCTGAAGGGGGTCTTCACTGTTTGTGGTAAAGGGTCAATTTTAATTCTCAGTTAAATTGAATAACTGTTTCAGTGGCTGAAATGCCTAAATCTGTGAATTTCTGTCATTGCCAAAGACCAAGTGCCTTTTCTTAAACTGTAAGCACAAGTCTGCATAGAATTAAAGTAAGGAAACTCAAATACAGCTGTTAAGGTGTAATGTTACAGAAAACAAATTCTTAATTAATCAATCATTTAGCTCACAAAGATTGTTTTTGGAGCAAATCTCCAAAGGAGTATCACCTCTTTTTATTGATAAGGTGTTTAAAAGAGTTCACAGAGGGCAAGAAGCATAGATGGTAGGTACTAAAGACAAGAAAACATAATCTCTCAATGTAGAAAGGATCACAAAATTGTGGAGCATGCCAAATTAAATTGGTTTAAGATGAAACACAAGTCACCTTATGACCACTACTCAAAAAACAGACCTCACTCTTAGCCATCCAAAAGAATCTTTTTCTATCGCAAGTCTTTGACATATATTTTGTGCAAGATGTATACATTTGTCATTAGTTTTAATTCTATTCCACCATTTACGTATACTTTATCTGAATCTAGTTTGCTTTGCAAAGTGTTTACAGATGGTTATGCCTCCAGCATATTCTCTACAATGTAGTTAACCAAGATACACTGGCAGGCAGACAGCGTGGTCAACTGGATAGGACAGCAGGCCCTTAAGTCACAAGGTGGCAGGTTCACCACAATAGCATCCCACTCTAATCCCAATGTTTACTAATGGCTTTACAGTACAGAACTTGTAAGGCACCTTGTTTCAAAAGAGAATTACTCATTATTCTTGAAGACAGGTAATTTTAAACCTCCTATTTGTATCTATTACAATAGTCTAGCTGCTTAACCTAACAATTTTACTCATCTAACAAATGTTGTCTGTTTGACTTTTAATTGTTGGCTCTGTAAGGCGCCTGGATGAAATGGCGTGTTATTAATGTTGCTATTTAAAGTAAAGACTTGAATTAACCTGAAAACAATATCTTTAAAAATATCCACTTTTCGTAAAAGCAAAAATATCCAGGCAATTTGATATTACCGCTAGGCAGATAATTGCGAGGGGAAAGTCAAGTTAAAAAATTCCCGTATATACACCAGTACAGTACTTAAGTAAGTTATTTGGGTGGCATCCTGTCTTCCACTGGCTACTGTTATTGTACCCTTCGTCTAGGGAGTGTTGTTCCCACTTAGCAGAATAAGTAAAGCAAATGCCCTCTTTCCACTTGACTCAGGTGCCTATCCGAGTTTTTCCGCAACACACAACTTTATTGTAAAAACCGTGAAGCGGTGACGCCTATTGTTGTAAACGGTGTACGTGCCGTGGCGTCTACTATTTGGCGAAGCGCCTCTGCTTACGTGAAATCTTGGTTGAACGAGGAGCAGATCATCCCATTTGGTCCCCCGGAGCCTCCCGCTCCTTCTTTTTGCTCCATCCTGCTTTGCAGCTCCTCTGCGCCGGGGGGCCTTTGCTGGCTTCTCTCGGCGTCTCTTTATTTTCTTAGCAACCTGAGGGTGCGCCCAGGGAGCAGCGTTTTTAAAAGCAGTCGTTGTTGTAGGGGTCCCCCTTTATCAAAAGCACTAACACAAACAGAAGGCGACCATCTTTTTCCACTGAAACAAAACAAAAAAAGAAAAAAAAAACTGTTTAGAAAAATAAAAACAGCTGACAGCTAGTGACGTTGAGGTCCCGCCCCTTGGAGGCCCGACATTAAGCTCCAACTGGTTATCGCATACTGGGCGGGGCTCCAAACGGCTGTGACCTAGAAGTGCTGAAGTACGTGGTGTGAGTCTAGTGGCCACGCCCAGTCCAGCAGGGCTAGCTGCGATTGGATTATTGGTACTCGAAGCTGAGGCTGAGCACGAGGACTTGTTTTGGTGGATTGCTGACTTCGTGCACTAAGCTCCTGTTTTTATTTCTGGTGAAGACCTATGCTTAATATATAAATATATAACAATACATATAAATGTATGCGAGACTTCGACATAACTTATTTTAAAGATACTAAAGCAGTAGCGGTTGTGAAAAACAGTTCAAAAGGCGTGGCACAACGATGGGGCGTGATTAGATAGGCTGCCCGACGCCGTGGACTGTGAGGCTTCCTTCTTGTAAGATGAAAATAGCTAGGCGTTTATGGCAAGCCGAGAGATCTCCATCGTTATTCTGTGTTGATGACAGCCACATGTGTATGCATTGCTATTTTAATTAGAAAAATTTAGATCGCTTACAGCAGTGAAGATATACTACTATACTGTTACATTTGTACAGGGCATGGCTGACACTCGTAGATACCGGTACGGCTTGCTGAAAAGCTGACATACCGAAGTTTTGAACCTTTTCAGCTTACGCAAAAGGTTAAGAAGTGGCATGTCTGATGTGTTGAAACTTGGAGTAAGTTTCGCACAAACATTAGGAAGTTTTTTATTACACATACAATAAGATACAAAGTAGAGTAGTAGACAGTAGGACTCTCGGAACATTTTAAACTCCGATTGATGTTATTTTGGAGGAATTTTAGTTGAATGGGATCAACAGAGTCAAGCTTTGTTGGGCTGAATGGCTTGTTGCATGCCAAATTGGAATGCAAGCCTTTTTCAAGTAGGTGACCAGCCACAGCTTAGTGAAGATAGTTGTATTAGATGAGAGTGCATTAAGGGGATAGGGGCCAGCTATTTAGACAGTGTTATAGACATAACCTTGAATGCTAGTAGTAAATTTAGTAGGTACATTTTTAATGAAATTGCAATGGAAAGTTTAGAGTGGGCTATTATAGTCATGGAGTATTTTATTTTATTTACCCAAATATTAACTGTGTTAACCTTACAAAAAGTGATGTACAACAGGAAGAGTTTTAAGATATAATCAGGGACACGTTGTTAGCACATTAATATTAAAACATTGTCAAGGAGGGCATCCTGTCTTGATTTAGTATTTTGTAGTAATCAGGATTGAAATCAGCATGTAGAGAAAATACTGTGGTCAAGTAAGCATAACAGAATAAAAGTCACAGTGTTTTGGCAGAGGGGCAGGTGAGCAGTATCGGATTTATAGTTTGGGGCCCATGGTTAAAAAGTTACACTGGAAGGTCTCACAAGGGAACAGGACCTTGTATAGCCACAAAAATATTGAAAACATATATATGCCTTTTAATTATTTAATAGCAAGGTATTTAAAGTGAAAAATACTAATTATTTTCAAATTAGTGCATTTACAAATTGCACATTTAAAACTACTGTGCACATAAAAAAACACATACAATAAAAAAAATCTAATTTTGTAAGGCTACTACAGATTTTGAGGCCCTAAGCTGTAACTTGCTTAGCCTATGCCTAAACTAAGTAAAGCAAACTTTGGTGCATCAGCTCATGAGCAAGCATTCCAGCAAACTTGTACAAATATCTATGAGCATAGGGGTTTGACCAGAACAAACATAACAGTGCAGTATGCTTAATGCTGTAACCCCCCTCTAATTTTCTTTTGTAATGCTGTTTGAATTTGGGGGGAGAGATGTGGTTGTGTTATTATGGCAACTGTCAAGAAATGCTGGGGCTCCCTTATACCAACAGCAATATACCTGCTGAATATACCTACCTGTGAAATCAGAAGTTTTCTTTCAATTTGTTTTTGTTTTTAGTCATTTATCTATCTATCTATCTATCTATCTATCTATCTATCTATCTATCTATCTATCTATCTATCTATCTATCTAATGGCCACTAGCTTTTGTAATAAGCATCCTGTGCCCATATAGAGACTTAGCACAGAGTCATGTGTAGTGTGTAAAGGTATGCCAGTAGCCTGTCATGCAAGGCAAGCCACTGGCCTGTTGGAGCAGGCCATTGGTCCGTGCACATGGGCTACTGTCCCGTGACATTATCTCATGTCTGTGTGTGACACTGCCTTGGTTCGTGCCACTGTCTTGTGACACTGACCTGTGCATGAATGCCATTGGCCAACAAAATGTAACAGCACAGTACTCTCCATGCTCTACCTGCTGCTGCATTAACAGGCAATCGGACATCCAACTAAGCAAACCAAGGAAAAACACAAAGCAAGAACAAGTCTAGCTGCATATTAGTTAAACACACACATTCACTTGGTCCAATTCACCTAATCATCATGTCTTTGGACTGTGGGAGGAAACCTGACATGTGAAACCACAGAACTGAAATAGGAATTACTTTGGTTTTCTCTTGACTTTATTTTTGTCATAAAGTTATATACAGTAGCATGATTACTGTGCAGCATAAAACAAGTTAAAATATGTATATTTTAAGCACTCTTTTGATGAAATTTTATACAGTATGCAAACTACTTTCAAAATGAAAAAGGAAAGTAGAAATAAAAATATGCTGTTTGTGAGAAAAATGGAAAGTCATAGCTGTGAGTTGACATACAAGTTTTAGAGAGAAAGGGATGCAAATTAGTGCAACCAGTGGACTGGTGTTATGAACATTGTAAGGAGTGAGCATGGATCCTATCTTGTTTTTAGTTTTATAGAGCAGGTTATGAAGAGCAGTAGCCAAGATGATGTGTGCACATATTTTCCTCAACATGGAAGAGAAAAGTTTTTGTAAGCACTGCGCAGAGATGTAGGCTGTAAGGGTGTGGGACATAACCAGGGAAAGTGGAACATGAGGCACAGTGTGATATGACAAGGATATTAATGATCAGATGGATAGCTATCAGGAAAGGGAGATATGTACAGACTCGATAGAAATGATGGACTTGGAAGCAGTATGCTTTGTGATAGGAGGACAGAGGCAGAGCTGTTTAATCGGGTGAGGAGGTGCACTGTGAGAAATGTTGAAAGGTTGGCGCTAGCAGGAGTGAGATGAAGATGGTGAAAGAAGGGGGATGTGGAGGATACATGAAAATGACAACTAACTTCTAAAAATACCTTAAAATCCTGAAATTGAGGTGCAGGTGGGCTGGCTGTGCCAAATGTATGTCCAGGTCATGATTGTAAGTAAATCTTTGTTGGTTTTATTCATAAGTTACATAGGTCAAATGTAATTTTAATGTGCTGGTGTTTATATAATTGTGTGATTAGCAACTCCACATAGACTGAGAATGAGTTGAATCCAGGTGATTGGTATCTTGTAACAATGTCATTTTTTGGTGCATAACACATAAATATATTTGTCAGTCTGTCTCTTTGAAATCACTTGTGCTTATGTGTATGACGTGTGCACATTGGCAATTCTTAAAAGTCTTAAACATAGCAAATAGCTTTATGGGTAAGACTGCTAACTATTAAGAGAAGTGTTGAAAGGTGGAGTAGATTGAGTTGGGTAACATAAACTCATATCAGCTAAATACTGTATGATGTATGTATATATCATGATAAAAGCTCAACAGCTAATTTTGCCTTCCTGTTTTTATAGAGAAATGTTGCTGCAGTTGTGCTGGAAGCAACATCTCCTGCCCAAGCTGAGTCTTATGTCCATTAATGCTGCCTGAAAAGAGTGTTGCTGAAGAATGCGTATTAGAAAGAAAAGTATAATTTTTGAAAAAATATGGGCATGGTTTTTCCTTTATGATAGTTGCTGTAATTACCTGAGCTGCAAATCTTAAGATCTAAAACATGTTTAGACAAGCAAGGACATCAGTAGTGGTGTTGCACAAAACTAAAGATGTCTCAGTTTGCTTGTAAGTAATGTGTTTTAAGAGATTGCTTGTGAGGCACTGAATGATTCATAATGACATTTCTGTTTTTTTAGATTTGATTAGATTAGATTAGATAAAATAATTTTTTTACTCTCAAGGGGAAATTCACATGCATACATCAGCAGAAACATAAAAAGAAGGATACAGACTCCCAGGACATATAAGCCAATCAATCAAATTGATATGAATGAATGAATGAATAAATAAATGTATATTGATCTGATATTTCAAAACAAACTCAATGATTAACCAGGGAGGAACCACTGAAATACCTGATAGCAGTGGGTAGAAAAGATCCCCAGAGGCACTTCTTAGCACACCATAGAGGAATGAGCTCAATGTACTCAAAGAGTGTGCCTCCTGGAGGGGATGGTGGGGATTTTTCATGATGGCATCCAATTTCACCACCATCCTCTTTTCTGTAACAGTTTCTAGTGTGTCCAGGATTTGCCCTGTGTTGGCACAGCTTTTTCTGATAAGTTTGTTCAGATATTGTGCTTCTTTTGAGCTTCCTCAGGAAAATGCTGCATGGAGCACCACAGTGGCTACTATGGAGTAATAGTACATTTCCAGCAGTTTGCTGAACACACCAAAAGACCAGAGTCTCCTTAGCAAGTACAGCTTGATCTGACCCTTCCTCTACAGCGCCACTGTGTTGTCGAACCAGTCCAGTTTGTTATTTATATGAACCCCTAGGTACATGTAGCTCTGTATCACTTCCACATTCTCCCTCTGAATGGTGATTGGTCTAAGAGGGTAATTGGCACATAAGAAGTCCACCACCAGCTCTTTTGTCATGTTGATGTTGAGTTGAAAGTTGTTGTCCATGCACCACAAGACAAAGTCCTCCATAATCTTCCTATACTCTGACTCATCTCCATTATTAATGCAGCCTATGATGTACGAGTCATCTGAAAATGTCTGTAGATGGCAAAGGCTGGTATTGTACTAGAAATCTGTTGTGTGGAGGGTGAACAGGAAGGGAGACAGGACAGATCCCTGAAATTCTCCGCTATTACACAACACCATTTCTAACACACAGTCCCTCAGCTTCACAAACTGCTGTCTGTTGGTCAGGTAGTCCATAATCAAGGAGACTTTAGGGGCATCAAGATGCAAAGCCTTGGGCATTTCTCCCAGTTGATGAGACAGAATGGTGTTAAAAGCTCTGGAAAAGTCACATAACATGATCCTGACTATGGTAACAACTTTATCCAAATAGGAGTAGGCTCTGTGAAGTATATAGATGAGAGTATCTTCCACACACATACTGTATGTGTCTGATTGGCAAACTGCAGAGGATCCAGATGTTCTGAAACCAGGGACAATAGCTGTTTTAGGACCAGCCTCTCAAAGGTCTTCATAATGGATGATATCCTGATGTAAGATGCATATTTTTTCTAAAAGAATCAAAAAATCTATACCTTGTGTATTCAGAAATCAGCATGTTGAGGCAAAATGATGCAAAAAAGTTGCCACGCAAAAGACAGTTTTCATAGATCTTTAAAAATGAGGATGGATATAGCAACTTTAATGTGCTGTACACTACACCTTTTAAAGAATGGCACAAATGTAGAAGATATTATGATTACTTTTAAGACATAGTTAATTTGCTGCATGTTTTTACATTTCTTAACCTTCTTATCCAAATCAGGGTTGAAGGAACAACTGCCTAACATAGCAGCACTGAACACAAGATGGGAAGCAACCTTGATTCTCTCATAGGATACACTCAGGCATACACCCACACTCAGCTTTATTGGGCCAATTTAGAGCTGTCAGTTAACCGAGTTATCTGTGAAAGAAAAAACTAGAGTACATGGAGGAAGATCCATGCAGACTCCACACAGAAGTTGCTGGGCTGGGATTTGAAAAAATGCCTTTATAGCTAATGAAGCAACAGTGCTATATTTTGAAATGGTGTGACCATGGAAGTTGCTAGCTTCAGCACTTATTGGGGGGCTAAGTGCTGAAGCTAGCACAGTCCATGGTTACTTTATGAATTTGCAAAGTGGCAACAATTATGGGCAGCTTAGCACAATCTTATTACTAAACACCTGATGACTGAGGTAGCTACATGCCAGAGATCAGGGGCTAAAAGCCTGGATAACACACTACCCACCCAAATACCAGTGATTGTAAAGGCTCTAGCTTCTTCTCAGTCCTGCTCAGTATAAAGTGGGTTTAGAAAATGGATGGGTGATCCCCGTGATTCCCTGTTATTTTCTGTAATACTCTATTTATCCACTGCTCTGATAGTCTCCAACACCTTTTTTTTCCAACCCCTACTTATCTTAATGGTAATATGCTGGCTACTACAAAACAGTTTGCATATTTGGGGTAATGATCTTTATGTGCATGCTGATTTGCATGAATGCAGCTTGCTTTAACATTACTTCAAACAGAGTGCTGGACAAATATATACAGTATTTCTGTGTTATTCAAGAAATTTTGCTTGTGACATACACAGACTATTGATATTGTAAAGCTGCATTTTACACATTACACGTTACACTTTCATTTCATCTGGCAGTGTTCGGCTGTGTAGATGAAGTGATCACGTAAAGTACAAGAGTTATTATGAATATTATTCCACCTTTGTCAGATCAATATCATTTTACAAATGTATTGTTGCCTAGCATTTTAACACATTCGGCCATTCTATGGATGTGCAAAACAATCTTTGCCTGAACACCATCTTCTGGCAGCTCCTATTAAGTTAGGTTAGCTCACAAGTCTCTTAAGTTCTGGTGAAGTTAGAAGTAGTTTCCTAAGTGAAGGAATTTGATAAAATGTGCTCCTACTTTTAGGACAGGTGCTAAAATTGCATCACTCACCTTTTCCTGCATTATTGTTTTTCTCATTAAATAAGATTTACTTGGTCCCTTATTTGTATTATTTATTTTAAATTTCTTACTTATCTCTGAATTGCAAGCAACTTAGTCAAAGGTGCAAAGTAACCCATTGTATACCATACACTAATTCTGTGTAAATGCTCACCAAGCAATCATTACTTTCAAAATTCCATAAAAAAATCTACATTTTCACAGCTGGTTCACAAGAGTAAATTTGGTTCTTGCATATAAAACAAACACGATGTCTGAATCAGTTTACTAAATGGGAACTGGAAAAAAACAAGGAGTTTGGCCTTTCATTTGGAAATTGCTTAAAATTAAATCCAGCAGTCAGAAGCACTCTTACACAACAATTTTCTACTTCTATTTAGTTAGAAGAGAATATGCATAAAACATATGCAATCTCAATCCCAAATATTCCTGTGGCTAAGTGTGGTTGTTTAGATTAAAATTAGAGGCAGTATCGTTACTTAATTCTTCTTTACTTTGAAAGTTAGTTTATCATGTTATTCTGGGGAATCAATAAATGCATAACAGTGTACAAATCACATTTGCAACAAATTTGGTTCTCATAGTTTCTAGTATGCCCTCGGCCTGTTTTAATCAAACACTGATTTCACAATGGCCTGGAGAAAATCTATGTGTTACTGAATGATACTCTTCTTTGATATCTAGCCTCTTCTTTGTGGACAGTGTATTAAAAACAGTAACTTTAAATATAAATTAATGCAGAATTGGCAGACAGAATACAATGAACTGAACGTGTGGTCTCATATAATACTTAATTTATACACTATTTTGTTTTCTATATAAACATTCTTTTCTCTAATACTGTATATACCATCAATAAGGACATAAGCATCAACCCGCATACCAAAGAGCATGGTTGAAAGTGAAACCTAGGAGAGTATAAATGTTTAAATTTTGGATTAAAGATGTAAAATTGGCTCTAGTGTGTGCATGTGGTGTGTGTATATGTATGTGTTCACACTGAAGGACAGGCACCCTGTCAATGTACTTTTCCTACCTTGTGCTGTATGTTTGCTGGGATAAGCTCCAGCTTCCCCATGACCCTGCTCAAGATAAAGGAGGGTTTAGTGGATGGATGGATGGATGGATGTGATTGTCTCATCACCAAGGTTTAAGGATAAAATGGATAGAGAGTAGACAAACAGTATCCTGGTCTTTTAAATAATGATAAATATTCTTATAAACACCCAGAGTTAAATAGCAAATACAGTACATTGAAACAGGGTATCCATATCTGAAGCAAATGTAAGACTATATTCTGATAAGTAGAAAATATTTTACAAATAGTGCTTAGTGTATTTTGCAGTTTTAAACAATAATGCTAGCTAAATGTTTGAGAAAATGCATACAAAAACACGAGTGTACATACAGTATCTCACAAAAGTGAGTATACCCCTCACATTTTTGTAAATATTTTATTGTATCTTTTCATGGGACAACACTGAAAGATATGACATTTTGATACAATGTAAAGTAGGCAGTGTACAGCTTGTATAACAGTGTAAATTTGCTGCCCCATCAAAATAATTCAACATGCAGCCATTAATGTCTAAACCGCTGGCAACAAAAGTGAGTACATCCCTAAGTGAAAAATGTCCAAATTGTGCCCAAAGTGTCAATATTTTGTGTGGCCACCATTATTTTCCAGCACTGCCTTAACTCTCTTGGGCATGGAGTTCACTAGAGCTTCACAGGTTGCAACTGGAATCCTCTTCCACTCCTCCATGACGACATCATGGAGCTGGTGGATGTTAGAGACCCTGCGCTCCTCCACCTTCTGTTTGAGGATGCCCCACAGATGCTCAATAGGGTTTAGGTCTGGAGACATGCTTGGCCAGTCCAGGACCTTTACCCTCAGTTTCTTTAGCAAGGCAGTGGTCGTCTTGGAGGTGTGTTTGGGGTCGTTATCATGTTGGAATACTGCCCTATGGCCCAGTTTCTGAAGGGAGGGGATCATGCTCTGCTTCAGTATGTCTCAGTACATGCTGGCATTTACGGTTCCCTCAATGAATTGTAGCTCCCCAGTGCCGGCAGCACTCATGCAGCCCCAAACCATGACACTCCCACCACTATGCTTGACCGTAGGCAAGACACACTTGTCTTTGTACTCCTCACCTGGTTGCTACCACACATGCTTGACACCATCTGAACCAAATAAGTTTCTCTTGGTCTCATCAGACCACAGGACATGGTTCCAGTAATCCATGTCCTTAGTCTGCTTGTTTTCAGCAAACTGTTTGTGGGCTTTCTTGTGCATCAACTGCAGAAGAGGCTTCCTTCTGGGACAACAGCCATATGCAGACCAATTTGATGCAGTGTGCGGCGTATGGTCTGAGCACTGACAGGCTGACCCCTCCACCCCTTCAACCTCTGCAGCAACGCTGGCAGCACTCATATGTCTATTTTCAAAAGACAACCACTGGATATGACGCTGAGCACGTGAACTCAACTTCTTTGGTCGACCATGGCGAGACCTGTTCTCACTATTCTCAGTGGAACCTGTCCTGTTAAACCGCTGTAAGGTCTTGGCCACCATGCTGCAGCTCAGTTTCAGGGTGGTGGCAATCTTCTTATAGCCTAGGTCACCTTTATGTAGAGCAACAATTCTTTTTTTCAGATCCTCAGAGAGTTCTTTGCCATGAGGTGCCATGTTGAACTTCCAGTGACCAGGATGAAAGAGTGTGAGAGCGATAACACCAAATTTAACACACCTGCTCCCCATTCACACCTGAGACCTTGTAACACTAACGAGTCACATGATGTATGTTGAGTTATTTTGAAGGGACAGCAAGTTTACACTGTTATACAAGCTGTACACTAACTACTTTACATTGTATCAAAGTGTCATATCTTCAGTGTTGTCCCATGAAAAGATACAATAAAATATTTACAAAAATGTGAGGGGTGTATTCACTTTTGTGAGATACTGTATATATTTGCATAACAGGGTATTCAATTTGTTAGTAGTTTTAGTAGTAAACAACATGAATAAAATTAACAGTATCTTAAGATTTAGATAACTTAAATATTATTGTGAAAACAGAAATAACAAATTCTGGTACAAAACATTTTATCTTTGTATAATTTCTTTTTGACACTTATTTAATCTCTGTACTAACATTTGTCCTGATTTTTCCTTTAGAAAATAACTGGCACTATAAGCTACACTTCAGGAAAAATATCCAGTTTTAATTTTATTTTTTGGATTATTTAGCTGTATTTAATCTGTTTAGTTTGGCAATGATTAAAATTTAGATCTATTTGAAGTATGTTCAGTTTGTATGATAGGCCACAGGAGAATGTAAGAATTTGATTTCTGTGTCCTAATAGGAGCTCATAACTGTTCACACATTGGCATGTTAAACAAAACTCTCATTGCCAACAGCTTTGAATTGAGAAATAGCTAAACTATAAAACTAATTATGCCTGTTTACAGAAATGAATTATGAAAGTTTATCTAATCTAATCTAATCTAATCTAATCTAATGAGGCACCGACAAGAGGATTGGTAGCAACAAAAACCTGCCCTCAGGATTTGAGGAGCAAACTTACTCATTCCTGCTGTAAAGGAAATTACATTTTTTGGCATATTTTATGACACAAATCTTTCTTGTGATAATCTAATTTTCCCTTTCTCTTAAATCCCCAGTTAATACATTTTTTACACAAAAAATATACACTTTCTTAAAAACAATTGTCCAACAAATAATATCCAACAGATAGGTTTTTTGTTTCAAATTTCAGCATAACATCTTTGGAAACAGCACATATAGCTGTCTTCTTTCTGGGAACTGGATCTTCTTCTTAGAGCTGTAAATTAAAAAAAAAGAACAGCAAAAAGGTTTTCTTTGATTAGGTAATTTTAGAAAAGTACATCCTTTAAACATCATGGTTAATGCAAGACTAAAACTATTAAAGAGTTTAATATGAATGTAAAAAATGTTGAACAGAAATATTTTACTAGGTCCTGTACCTTGAAATCCCAGATGACCATAGCTCCATCCATACCAATGCTACTGAACTTGGTGACCTTTGACTTATCTCCTTCCACAATGCATAATTGACTGGAAAAATAAAAGTAAAACCATCAGAACAATTAAACTGAGCCTTGTGAAGGTCTGGCATGCAGCCCAGCACAGATCATACCTTGTGACAGTTGTTATCAGTACAGATTCCACTGGCTAGCAACTTTTATTTGGATAAACCAGACATGAAATGTGGAAAATGTACCTATTATTTTTGTCTGAATTCCTGTACATTAATATCAAGTCACACAAAAATAACTAGAGTTGCTACTTTATAGTGGCTTGAAACCCATATAATACTTGGCAGATGTACCATGTGTGTTGAGTTTATATGTTCTTCTCTTATTTGACTATTTCTTTTTGACTGTCCAGTTTCCTCCGCAATCTGAAGGCGATAGTTTGATTGACAACTCTGAACTGGCTTCCAGCAGGTGCGTGGTTGTGTGTCCTGCAGTGGATGAAATGTTATCTAAAATTTATTTCTGCATGGTACACAGTTCTCCCTATAAGCATGCATAGGAAAGTGGGTTCATAAAAGTGGATGCAAATTATAGCATGGTGACACAGTGGCACTGCTACCTCACTGCTTCAGGAGACTTTGGTTTTCCCAGTCAGATTCTGGAAGATAAATGTTAGATAACTGGGAGTTTTAAATTATACCCATAGAAGATATAGCGGGTTGGACAATGACTGACTGACTGACTGACAGTAGAAGATATAGCTGACTTATGTATGGATGAAAATGAGTTGGTTCCTGCATAATCACCCTTAATACAGTACACTGATCAGCTTGTCTAGCCATCATAATTTGGCCTCTGTCAAAGTTGTTCAGATCCTTACCAATGCCCATGTTTACTGCTTCTAACACACCTTCAAGAACTGACTAATAACTTGCTGCTTAATATATCCCATCTCTTTGACAGGTGTTATTGTCTTCTTATATAATATGCTACCATGGCTATCCATTTGTCTGTCCAGGATTTTAAATCACCTATAGCTCACAAACCGCTTGAACTATTGACCTGAAATTTGGTACACATTACATGACGTCTACTACCCGCTTTTGGGGTAATGATTAACCTCCAAGGTTTTTCCTCTTTTCATTTTTATTTTATCTTATTTTATTGTAGAATCAACTGTTGGCAGCAGCCGTGAGGTGCATACATACGTGTGCCGTTCTCATCCCTACCACCTTCGCCGTCACTTCCCCTACCTCTTCATATCTTAAATCATACTTAAGTCTTCAATCTGCCTTAAGTGCCAGCTTAAGTGAAAAATTAAGGAAAACATACTAAATAATTGCAACACAAACACAGATTTAATCAGTTTTAATGCAAAAAGATGCAGACAAAAGAAGAGAAGAAGCAGGGCGCTAGGGTGGAGAAAAGAAGAGCTGTTCAGGAAGCAGCAACCACATCAACCTCTGAGCAAACGAATGCTAAACGTAAAGAGAAAGAGCACGAAAATTAGGAATGCTCAAGTCAAGTGTATTCACTGCATGTTATTGTGCAGTGCGCCGTTACTGGTAATGAGATCATCAATGTTATCACTTTGCCAGTCAGGTGGTTTTAATGTTACAGATGATGGATGTACTGTATATAGATTTGCATTTGTCATCCTATGTTTTCTACTATGCTGTGTTCAGGACTTCAGGAAGATTTGAGTCAGTGCTGTTATAAAATTATTTTACATTGTAGCTCACAAAGATTTCCGTTATGTTTCTACAGAATTCAATTCAAACATCTCTTAGAGTTAGAAATTAATGTTTATTCTTGTAGATGGTCAATTCAACATTTCATAAAGAAATGTGTGGTTTTTCACTTCTGCATTAATTTAAATAGTTAGAAAATATCTTAATTTCTGCCTGAATCAATAATGAAAATTTTATTCTGGCACCTGATTAACACTGCAATTCAAAATTTTCATTTTTTTATATAAAATGGGATTTTATTTACATTGCAAATGTTGTCTGCAAAACAAATCCAGTCCTGTGGTACATATTCTCAGGTAGATAACTTGGAAACTTAATTGATATGCATATTGAAGGTTACAGTTTTTCCTCAAAATAATTAACTTTAAAGGGAGTAATGCAAGACAATATTCAAAAATCAGTTTTCTGGTCCTATTTTTCCTATATAGAGTTTGCAGGCAGCTAACGCCTATTGCAGTGTTAGGTTATTAACCCTATTTTCTCCAGTTTGCCTTGAATATTTCATTGTTTTTATGATGAGCATTTTTTGTTTTTAGTTTTTGAGGAGCTACAGTATGCTATTTGTAGGACTGCTTAGAACGATATTATTTACTGTGATCACATGTGACACAGTTGAACTCAATTTAAGTATTAATGTTTTGCAATGATAATTGAGTGCAACAAAGTTTTGTTTATTTGTGTCTTATAAAGAGGTAAATGCCAAATGTTTTTTTCACTTACTCAGTTGTCTTTTTTGTGTTAATCAATGGCAAAAAGCTAAAAAATGTATTTACCAGTATACACTGTGTCACACACGTGCGCATGGGAAGCAGCTAAAGGGCTTGAGTGACGGCAGTTCTGAGGCATGCCGGGAGCTGGCAGAGTGCACTGACTCTTTTTCTCTCTTTCCTGTAGACCATTCCCGGGAGATTCCATCTGGCTCTCTTGACATCGCTTCCGGGACTGAGCCAATGGAAGGAGACCTTACTGGCTCCGGCCCCTGTGATGTCACGTCCGGGCTCGAACCAATGGCTAAAGAACACGAGCCTGATCCTTATGACCTCACTTCCTGTCTTCCCCTTTAAAAGCCTTCAGTCTTGTTTTGGACTCATTTGTATGCACATCAGTGCTGTTTATTTTGATAAAAACGACTTTGCAGCCAGCATACCAGAATATACAGGTGGCTGCCCCAAACCTTTATCAGAGTATGTCTTGTTATTGTGACAACTGTAAAACATCAATATGTGAAAAGTCTTAAAGTCTTAGTTACGTGCATACATTATACAAGCACTGCAGATTCTGGTCTTCGGCTAAAATACCTGATGCTGTTCTGATGCACTGTCTCCAGATCAGTGTTTTCATTTTCTTTGGTTGCTTTCTTATCCAGATTACGGAAGTGTTGCATAGCTGATACATTTCCCTTCAGGTTCTGCTTCTGGCCATCAATTTTCCCAACAAACTCTAAATTGTCTGGTGCAGTATAAGAAAACTGAAATAGACTGCAATCATGACCCTAATGAGTAAACAGATAAGTAAGATAATTACACATTTGTTACCATCACCCTGGCTGGAGATCAAAATTTCTGTCACGAATCTCCAGAATTATTAATTTTATCAAGCTAAGTCATAGGTTCTTTCACATTTACTGTTGTATATATTGTTGATCAATAGCTGTAGTCAACTATTCTGTTAGGCACATTCTAACACAGGCATTCCCCAGGGTGTTGTATTCCTGTTATTTTTTATTTAACTTAAGTGAAATGGCAATGATTAATTGGCCTAGAGTGTGTGCACCATGAGGTAGACAGATACCTGTTCAGGACTGGTCCCTGCCTTGTTTCCAATGCCGCCAAAGATGCCCTGGCTTATGCAACACCAAATATAGGTTTTACTTTGATGGATTAGCTGGCAAAAGTTCTTGAGTTATGCATCACACATCTTGTGACACAAGAAGCTGAACTGAAACAATTGAAAGATTGGAATAAACAAAGCTGTTTGTATTGAACAAGAGTTAATAAATAACCATTAATACAGTTAGGTCCATAAGGACATTGGTGCAATTTTTGTACTTCTTTCTCTGTATACCACCACAATGGATTTGAAATTAAGCAGTCAAGATGTGACGGAAGCATAATGTCTAATGTCTCCTGTTTTTACAAGAACTGGTTACTTCCTCCAATTGATGATTTTTCCATGATCTAATTTATGTTGGTAAGTAGTTCATTCCTCACTGTATTGGCATACTCTCTTGGTGCCCATTCTCACTAAATCTTTAATGGAGAAGGCCAGTGTATGCACATAAATTATAATAATAATAATAATTCTTTGCATTTATGTAGCACTTTTCTCAATACTCAAAGCACTCAGCAATTGCAGGTTAAGGGCCTTGCTCAAGGGCCCAACAGAGCAGAGTCCTTATTACAATTTACGGGATTCGAACTGGCAACCTTCCGATTACCAGTGCAGATCCCTAGCCTCAGAGCCACCACTCCGTTATAGCCATAACCCACTGCATAATTATGACATTAACACAATTACACAGTAGATTTCAGTGCAATCTGTGATACCCACAGTAGGCAGGACATTTCTACTTTTAGCATTATCATTTTTGTAAAGAAATTTACCTTATGTTGGTAGGCTAGTGATAAAGCAAATGGCATAATATTTAGACCAATGTTTCAGTTTCAGTAGAGGGACCTTCTTTGTAAAGTTTTCATGTTATCTCCATGTTTATGTGTTTTTTTCAAAGGATACTATTATTTTTCACAGTCCAAAGCTATTTACTTTAGGCTGATTGCTAACATTAAGTTCACATATGTATGAAATGTAATGGATTGGTGCCAAATTTCTGGTTAATTTCCTGCCTTATACTTAGTGCTGCAAAGATATTCTCATTCACAATGCAACCCTATAGTAGATAAATGGGTTCAGGAGATGGATGAATGGGTGTACTGTAACTAACGTTATTCGTGTGAATAATCCCTGATATTTGAATTTGATTATGCTGTCAGCTGATTATTTTTCACACAATAATGACACAAAGTGTGTGAGTGCTGTACTATTTGAAATTAATGTTTTCTCAAAATGGTGGGTCCCATTAAGAATTTCTTGTAGACTGAAAAATGAAATGAAAATTCATAACAGCAGTACTGTAAAGAAGGCCAACATATCTGTGCAAGTACTTATCTTTCTCTAGCACAGTTTGGATCTGACAAACCTACTGTACCTAGAAATTTAAGGCTGTGCGCGAATTCAGGACTTTTCTAGTATGCATTCCGTATGCATTACTGTGAAAGAGACACTGCATTAACCCCAGTAAATACTGTGCCATATGGTTATGCCATATTCCAGGGGCATAAAATGCTTTTACAAAAATATGACATTCCTATAATGCAATAATTGATCAAGAAGTATATTATTTACTTCTACATACATATTATGCAGATCTACCAAGCACATTTATCCATGACTGATAAATCTATAGCCTGTGACATTTATTTTTTATTCTGCTCCTGCCCGGCTCTTTCAAATGTTTTTATTTTGTAGGAATTAAGAAAGGGAATATAAAATTAACCAAATACAATCAATGGGAAACTTAAATCCTGAGGAGCTGAAATGTTTGCAGGTTTGAAGCCACCAGTTATTTCTTTGTTATGGGACATCTATCCAAATTATATTCCTTATTCAATTATCAAGGTACTGTACATTCTGGCTGTATCCAAAATATTAGGGCAGAGATGTATTTTTCTTACTCATTTTGTAGCAAATCACCTACTTTCAATTATTTTTGCAATCATTCAATTACAAATAGTGCAATCTTTCAGCTGTCAGAAGTAGGACCTAATTAATTTACTACCATAAATTCAAAACCAAAAAAAAAACACTCAAAGGAAACTTGTAGCTGGAACATACAACTTATTTTCAAAGATGTGCCCAAGCTTTTTTTTAGCATTTTTAGAGACGTTTAAGCATAAGCAAAGGGGAAGCAGGTGCTTTTAAGCTTCAAGTTGCTAGCACCTACTTTTAAACATGTGTGTGCAGGTAAGAATTTTATTGCACTCTGTGCATGAAACAATAATGCCACTGTAAATCTACAGACTACTTACTAGCCCTACCAGTCTGCCTTCTCATGGAACTGTGCCATGCATCGCAAGAGAAGAGCAAGAACCTAAGACAGACATGTCCTCCTTCAAAACATTTGTAGGGAATGTCACACATTTTCCAGACAAAAAGCATGAGTACCCCCTTGAAGTTGTAGGTAGTCATATTAGGGGAAAAAATGTTTTTTATCACTGTAGCTTGGTTTTATTTTATTTCAAAGGAACATTCCTTGCAAATAAATGAATCCAACTGGGTTTCCTTTATATTCATAATAATGTCGTGTAGCCATGCAGCATATATTTAAAAATGATAATCATGACACATAAAGCTACTTAATTAGATTTTAAAGTTGAATAATATCAGTATATAGTTTAGAGTAATTAGGACTGTTTAAGAGGGAAAAAGATGCTCTTACCGCTGCAACTATTTCTGTTTCACTGACGTAAAGCAAGCACAGGAGAGGGAGAAATTCTGTCTTGAACTGAGTAATGCTAAAACACAAAAAGATCTGTAAGTGAGTGACAAAAATGAAATATATAATAGTAACTAAAACAGTTGATAGGAATAACAAAAAACAGTGGTACTTTTCAGGTGGGTTCTTTGCACTAAACTAAATCAAGTGGAAACAAATTTTAATTTCCTCTAAAAAAAAATGAATTTGATTTTTATTTTGGTAAATGTTCCTATATCCCACAGACATGCAGGTTAGCTTGATTGGCTTACATGAGTGAGTGTGCCCTGTGATGGACCACTCAGTCTAGGGCTGTTTCCTGCCTTGCACCTGATGCTTCCTTGTATAGGCTACAACCACTGTAATAAGTGAACTCATAAAGTAAATAAATCACACCAGAAGCATAACAAAATTACTATAAACAGTGTATTCTCCAGTGTTAACAAAAGTTTTTTTGATGCAGCCTTTAACTTCTTCAGATTTTTCTTAAGACATGAAACGCTTAATAAAGTAATGCGTGGTATAGCCAGTATTTGAAACGCTTAATAAAGTAATGAGTGGTAAAGCCAGTATGTTTGCAGATTTTCATGAAAAAAACTATTTTCTATTAATTACTTTATTACAAAAATGAACTATAAAGAATGCCTAAATTGCATTTTGTTTAATAGAAAGTCATTAAAACATTAGAACAGTCTAGATGAGAACAGGCCATTCAGCCCAACAAAGCTTGCCAGTCCTATCCACTTAATTCTTCTAAAAAAACATCAAGTCTAGTTTCGAAAGTGCCTAAAGTCTTACTACCTACCACGCTACTTGGTTGTCTATTCCAAGTGTCTATGGTTCTCTGTGTAAAGAAAAATTTCTAATTTCTCTGCGAAATTTACCTGTAAGAAGTTTCCAACCATGCTCCCGTGTTCCTGATGCACTCATTTTAATATAACAGTCTCGATTCACTGTACTAATTCCTAACACCTCAGTCATGTCTCCATAATTTATCCCCTGTAGCCCTAGAATCAGCCTAGTTGCTCTTCTCTAGACCTTTTCTAGTGCTGCTATGTCCTTTTTGTAGCCTGAAAAGCAAAACTGCACACAGTACCCCAAATGAAGCCTCATCAGTGCATTGTAAAGCTTGAGCATAACCTTGTGGTGTTATGGGTCCACAGCTCGTTGAGAAAAGGCCATTCATTTTAAATAAATAATCACCGCACCCGAGGCGGCTTCGTGAGGGCGTTGTTGTAGCGAGCAGCGGGCAGTCGTCGATGTGGGCGTTTCTCACCGTGTGCACAATCACATTCGTGATTGCTCCCGTGGCTAGTGCTACAGCTGTGATGGCCCCATACGTTTTAAAAAGAAGCGTGAGTCGGTTGTGGAGGGGTGTAAAAAGGAGATGAGGAAAGAGGACGGAGGTTACAGGGAGCGAGGAAGCAGGCGGTGCGTGAGTGTGGTGAGCGCGACGCTCGTGGGCAGCTGCGAGGAAGCTGGGTGTTAGGCCGACACCCAGGTGTTTGAGTTGAGGTTGCTCCCGCTGAGCGACCATGTAGCGGGAGTGACCAGGTGAAAGCGACGAGCCGCAGAAGGCCGCGGAAAGGCAGCGGAAGTCGGGAGGCTTGGTGGTGGAGTCCCCAATGTGTGCGTCCTGGCTATTGGAGTAATCAAGTCTCGGGGACTGGGATGAGTGCCATACCGGAGCCAGGGATCGGGAGGTCTCCAGTCTCGCGTGTGTTGTAGGAGGGCAGCTGCAGAGAGCGTCTTGCCTGCTGCTAAGCCCAAACGGGATAAGCAGGTGAGACGCTAACAGAAACGCTAATAAACGATGCACCGGATTTGTTGTTTTAAAGAACTGCTTCCATGAGAAGATTTTAACCTCTCGTTTTAAAGGATTGTTTTTTCTATTGTTTTAACCACCACGTTTTTTTCATTTTATGGATTATTTATTGAAACTGCACTATTTATGGAACACTTGTTTTGATGGACAATTTTTAATAAAAGCACTGTTTTCACTTTTAACCATCCCCTTGCTAAGATGCTCAATTATTGCCTTCACTGACTAGCTCTCTCGGTTTCATTATCGACGGTGTTGGGTTCAAGGGTTCCCAAGCATCAAAGGGAGTGTGGAGCCAGAACCCACATCGTCACAAACCTCCTTAGATTTGTACTCCACACATCAAGGCGCTATATAACCTAACATTCTGTTTGCCTTCTTAATGGCTTCTGAACACTGTCTGAAAGTTTATAGCGTGGAGTCCACTATGATTTCTAAATCCTTCTCATAAGGTGTACTCTTGATTTTCAGATCACCCATTGTGTATTTAAACCTAACATTTTTACTTCATATGTGTAATACTTTACATTTACTGACATTAAATTTCATCTGCCACAAATCTGTCCAAGCCTGCTTGCTGTCCATGTCCTTCTGTAATGATTTAAAGGATTCCAAATTATCTGCCATCCACCTATCTTGGTATCATCTGAAAACTTAACCAGCTTGTTACTTAAATTCCTATCCAAATAATTTACATATATATATATTAAAAATAGCAGCACCCCTAGCATTGACCCATGTGGAACACCACTCTTAACATCAACCTATTCTAATAAGGTTTCTCACACCATAACCCTCTGCTTCCTGTGTCTGAGCCAATTCTGCACCCATCTACAAACATCACCCTGAACTCCTACTTCTTTTAGTTTGATGTGGCACGTTATCAAATGCTTTCTGAAAGTCAAGATAAATAATATCATTTGCTCCACTTTGATCATACCCTTTTTTTACTTCCTCATACAATTCCAGCATGTTATTAAAACACGACCTCCCTCTTCTCAACCCATGCTGACTTTTCAGAAAAACTCCTCTACTTGCCATGTGCTGCTAACTATCCTTAATAATTCCTTCTATTAATTTTCCTGTGATGCATATCAAGCTTAATGGGCTATAGTTGCTTGGATCTGCCCTGTCACCTTTTTATATAATGGGATAATATTAGCCATTTTCCAGTCCATCTGAATCTCCCCAGTGCACAGTGAGATACTCTGAAGTAGCTGAAAGGATGAATTAATGGTGGTTATGCAGACACATGCCAGCAATGAACAACAGCTATAAATGCTGTTCAGACTCCTGCGGGGCTATCTAGCCTTTTATGGATGAATGGGACCACCAGGGTGAGGAGGACAACACTAGAAGTTTAACAGGGAAAGGACTGGCCCAGAACTGCTTTAGTGAAAATCAGAAGTGACCATCAAAATACTCCTGGAACTACACTTAAAAGAAATCAAATGTTATTAAACTGGAAAAGCAAAAGACAAAAAAAAAAAACCTACTAAAAATAGGCACTTTGCAACGGATGTTTTAAGCAAGCAGATGCAGCCGAGGGGTTGTGAGGGTGCTGGCGACACACTAACAGTGACTCATGACTCAAATGTGGTTCATGACCCACTGGTTGAAAAACACTGATCTAAAGAGAAAATCACAGACCGGTAACATTACATAACAGAACTTATTTTCTAGTATTACTAAGCAGTAGGCCAGTGATGCCAGCTAATAATCTCTAGTATCAGAATGTTTTGCAGGTAATGTCACTTATTTTAGAGTCTCTAAAATCATTTCATATGAAGTTCTAAAATGTAAAGATAAAAAACAGGGTTATTACCCTAAAACACCACCATCTGGTTACAAACCAGTAAAGTTTTTTAAAAGATGGAACCAGTAATTAAGCACAATTCAGGGAAGATAAGAAGCTTTAATGGCTAATTAATTGTCCTGGAAAAATGAAAACTACTTTTTTTTGAGCAATAGAATCTTTCTCTTGATGCTGTTTAAGGTCTTCATGGACCTGGGCAGGATACCAGTCCCTCACAGGGGAAATCTACATACAAAACTACACTAACCCACCACCAAATGAGAACTGATGATTAAACAGGCAAGCTTTCCTTAGTAATATGGGAGCATTAATGTAATAATACAGTAGTGTAGTGGGGCTCAATGCTGAGACCCAAAGTCTGAGATATGGTGCTAGGGAGACATTAGGAAATGAGGCACACTGCATTATCTCAGTTTCTTAAAAACTGTAATCTGTTCCATATTCAGGTTGACTTATTGAAGCATTCAATCAGTGTAGCATAATGCAGTTGTCTGGAAAAACACTGAAAGACTGGCCAAGACTTGTGCTCATAAATTACATCTTATTTTAAAATTGCACCTTGCTAACAATATTGTTATAATTAATATGTTGCTGAGATTTTTGGAAATGAAATATCTGAAGAAAATAAAAATAGGTCTCTAAATAAAGAAAAACACAGGCTTAATGGTACATCTTATGACCTCGCCTTCTTTTCTGGGAGGAGACCTGGGGACCTGCCCTCTGTGCCAAGAGTAAAAAAAAAGTAAATATGAAGTTCAGATTTGTTAAAGCAAATTTTTTAGGCAACAAAACAGAATATTTTAACACCACACTTGACAACACTGCAGCAAACACTTCAACAACTAGAAGCAACTGTGTTAAACATCATTATAAAATTGTTTTAAAATAGCAGTAAGCACCTGCACAAAATGAAGTTAGGCATGTCTGCACTTAAATTCATTATCTCATTTAAAGACATTGTCTCCAGTCTTCATGACTAGCCTGATAGGTCCAGTGGCAAAAAAAATTAAAATAGTGCTAGAAACCAGAGTAGATTATTTTCTTTCCATTATTATGTTTTGCGGCGGCACGGTAGCGCAGTAGGGAACGCTGCTGCCTCGCAGTTAGGAGACCCAGGTTCACTTCCCGGGTCCTCCCTGCATGGAGTTTGCCTGTTCTCCCCGTGTCTGCATGGGTTTCCTCCGGGTACTCCGGTTTCCTCCCACAGTCCAAAGACATGCAGGTTAGGTACATTGGCGATTCTAAATTGTCCCTAATGTGTGCTTGGGGTGTGTGTGTGTGCACCCTGCGGTGGGCTGGCGCCCTGCCTGGGGTTTGGTTCCTGCCTTGTGCCCTGTGTTGGCTGGGATTGGCTCCAGCAGACCCCCATGACCCTGTAGTTAGGATATAGAGGGTTGGATAATGGATGAATGGATGTTTTGTAAAGGTTCCTGAACCCATCTAAGTAAATTTGTAGTTCAGCTTGATCCCACTCTGTATGTGGAGATCTAGGAAGATGTTCTCAAGGCAATGATACGTCAAGATCACTGACTGGTTTCATCCTGTGTTATCATACAGATGAGTACCCTAAACATTGTTTTAAGTATTCCTTTTAGTATTTTGCAATTATTTTGTCAAATACTCCCCTTTTTATGTAAAGGAGATTAATAATGCAAGTACTTATATGAACAACACCAGCATAACTTAGAAACATTGATTTTAGTGAAGTGCAGTATACTGGAGGACATCAAAAACTTTGGTAGAAAGTTTGTGTCCTACACAATATAAAAGAAAGGTTAGCACAGTAAGAAACAAGACTTCATTCCTCTAAATATGTAGGCCCTTAAGTGTCCACCTGGACTCAGACCATAAGCACACTTTTATTTTTTGGTTCTGAAATTTTTGTTGATACTGGCAAAAGTTCACAAATGCATCTCTCTAAAATAAAAAAAAATCCTGTGGAATGAATGACAAGGAGACAATACGTAATCTTCACGTTAAGATCATGAAAGACATATAAAAGAACCGCGAGACAAAAGAGAATGGGCAAAAAAAAATCAGTAGTGCAAAGGGAAGCAGCACACACAGACACAGGTGTCTCAGTGCATATAAAGCGTATAAAGGACAATACGTTATAAATGAAATGTCGACGAATAAAAGATCGCATTACCGCAAAAAAAAGGAAATCATCAGGACCAGGTGTAATTGAAAAAATAGCAGGACAAAGCGAGGTCAGAAATAAAAGGAAAAGAGCAGAAAAAGTCTTTTCGCATTCGCAAGATTCAATGCACAAAACGTAGATTTACACAATAATGGAATATACGTTATGAGAATCTGTGGACCTGCAACAGTTAAAGCAACAACAAGTTTCATTTCAAAGAAAACACAATTCGGTCAGGTGTATATTCATGATCACGGAGAAGCAATCACAACACGAGCAGCAGAGACACAAAGTCGCAAAAAGGACAGCAGCTGTACAGGCTTTAAAAAGATCAAAGGGCAGCGCGATAGCAGCCCGTCCTGAAAGAAAGAATTTAACCACACCTGGGGCCGGAAATAAAAGACAAGTATTGTTTTTACCACGTCACGCGAGGCCAGGCAGTGAGCCATCATTTAAAACAAGTCTACAGACATCTAACCTACCAGTTGTTGGATTGCGTGTGGCAGACTAGCATCATGTGCTCCCAGCTCTTAAAAGAACAATATGCGACAAGCAGAAGAGGCAGCTCGCAAGCAACAAAAAGACAGCAGATGATACAAAGGGATATCCTTAGCGTGCGTTCAGCCACTTCCCCTTTCACAACACAAACAGCATTATACGTCTGGCAAGAAAGAGATTTAACCATGCATGGGGCTGGAAATAAAGGACAAATATTGTTTTTGCAAAATGCATATTTAACAATTCCCAAGAAAATAACAATCTCTTTAAATTGTGTATTGCCTGCCTAAGGTAAAGTCATCCCTGATGGAGGATCGCAGGAATCGTGGGAAAGAGGGGTCCTTTCATCGGATTAGCGATATTTCAGATGTGGAATGGCAAAATGGGGGAGACAGCTTGATGAATGAGGACTCCAGGACTTAAAACAAATCCAAATCATATTATGTGATATCATCTAATGTGAAATTCTACTCCGTACTTCCAGAATTTTTATTTTTATACTGTATTGAAGATTTATTCTGTTCTATGTATTGTACTGTATTGTATTGACCCCCTTCTTTTTGACACCCACTGCACAACCAACCTACCTGGGAACTGCCTTTTCCAAGGTTTCTTCGATTTTTTTCCCTACAAGGGTTTTTTTTGGGAGTTTTTTCTGGTCTTCTTAGTGGGACAAGGCTAAGGGGCTGTCAAGAGGCAGGGCCCGTTAAAGATCAGTGCGGCACTTCTTGTGTGATTTTGGGCTATACAAAAATAAATTGTATTGTATATCCGGTAAACCAAACACGAGGGTGGGTGAGCGAAACGAGCAGGAGGTGGAGCCCCCTAGTCTTACAAAATATCAGTCAACATTCAACATAACTAAATGTGTCACCAAAAACAGCTTAAATTATCTGCCAGATATTTATAGCTTTCATTTTTTTAATATTATTAATAAGTGTTGCAAAGCAGAGCAAGATCATGACCTTTTTTTAAACATGTTTAGTATTATGTAAAAAATGAAGAAAGAAAAATAAGGGACTTGATTAATTTGATTAATCAAATGAACCATAAATTATTGCTTCCTGATATAAAGGTTACAGTGACCACTACCTATCGGGAATGGTCTTTCTCTAAATTATAACTGGTCACGAACAGGATGCAGTCAACTAGAGAGACAGTCAACAGTCAGGATGCAGTCAACAAGAGAGACTTGAAAACCTCACCTGCATGCTGATTAAAAGTGAGTAAAAAAAGTGAGTAGAAGTGAAATCTTAAGGAACCTGGCTCTAACAAAAATCACTTAGTCCTAACTCTATTTTTTTTTTCCAGAATCTGCAAAAAACACTAATAAAGGATATGCCTATTTTAAATGATTGGTTATTGTTAACTTATTGGTAAGCTGAAGAATGACAATTTTACATTGCTTTGCATGTGCATTTTATTTGTCTGACATTACATTGTGTGTTCACTAATGATGTTGCTTAGCTCTGTCCGTGCCTCTAAATATAGAGCTGCTGTTGTACTGAACCAGTTTAAAGTGGTTAAAAATTAACTTTTGTGATTTTATTCAGTATGTTACTGTACATGTACAAGAATTGTAATGTTAGCCATTTACAACAGTATTAATGAATTAGAAATATGAAATTTAGGTTTTTTGGAATATTTTATTTTAGATAGACTGATCATAAAGACAGGAAGACACTAGTGTGAAAGAAGCACAAACTTTGGTTGGAAAGTATGGGCAACTTCAAAGTATTATAGCCGTGCAATTTAAGATATTCTAAATGGAGGCTAACTAAAATACTGGGAGGTAACAACTGGAAAAAGGATCTGCTAATTCTATACATTGACTGTGCTAAGAATTTCTAATTTCTGGAGCAGTGAAGTGAATCTCTTTCAATGCATTACCATTCAATCCAGGCTTCTTCCACATCTTTTTGGGAATTCATTTCAAAAATAAAAGTAATATTTTTACCATTGTAAGATAGTTCTATCGGAATTAAAGTATGAGCCCATTATTGTTGTAAAATAACCATAAATATGTGACTGTTTTAGAGCGAAATGAAGGTAAGAATTATTCCTTCACGGCTGTAGAAACATGGGTTCAATTTCCAGATGGGTCACTGTACGTATTCAATTCAACAGTTTTCTTTGTGTCCACATTGTTGCTCTCTGGATATTCCTGTTTGCTCTAACACTCTGAAGATGTACATAACCAGTCAAAGGTTTTCAAACACCTCAATTTTTCCAATTTAAATTGAAATTAAAGCAGTTCAAGTCCAGTGAATAACCTGAAGTGGTACAAAGGTTAGCAGTAAACTGCCAGAGGTTAATAAAGAATTTAAAGTTACCAAAAACTGAGAAATAACATAATTTTCAGAGTTAAACAAAATGTCTTGCTTAGGAAGCAAGTAATGGAGCTAACAATTTTCAGCATTTTTGCTGCAATGGAAGTTAATTGATCCTAAAACAGTTCCTAGTAATAGCAAGTCAGAATATGTACTGTATGTATGGTGTAACAGTCATGTACATTAACTGTTTTCAGACTGGCAGCATTTTTCATTTTTGTTTATTTAATTCATTAAAGTGCGGCATGGTGGCACAGTGCTGCTGCCTTGCAGTTAGGGGGCCTGGGTTCGCTTCCCGGGTCCTCCCTGTGTGGAATTTGCATGGAGTTTGCATGTTCTCCCCATGTCTGCGTGGGTTTCCTCCCACAGTCCAAAGACATGCAGGTTAGGTGCATTGGCAATCCTAAATTGTCCCTAGTGTGTGCTTGGTGTGTGTGTGTGCCCTGTGGTGGGCTGGCACCTGCCTTGCACCCTGGCTCCAGCAGACCCCTGTGACCCTGTGTTAGCATATAATGGGTTCAAAAATGACTGACTAATTCATTAAAGTACATATGTAAATGCCTAGTATGAAATAACCTCTCTCAAGGTAAATCTGAAATAGTTATTATTCAGTAATTGAGATTGCAGAGGATGGCTCTTTGTTATAAATTAGATGATCTTGAAAATTCACAACGTCTTTTTAAATGGCAGTTTTTGAAATTTCAAACATTTGTACATTGTACTCTATGCAAGATATTTCAACGAAAACTGAACTTTTCCAGTAAGTTTGCTGGAAGAGTAAGTGAGCTTAATTTCAATGAAATCCATCCACTAGGAGGCAAGTTGTTTCATGCAGACATACACACAAACAAAAATAAGTGCTTCTCAATTTATGCAAACACATCTTAACGTGGATTAAGAAAATTGTTGGGTGGATATAACTACTGTAAGTTAAGCAAAGCACTAGATTCCATTGAAACCACTAGATAACAGTATATACATATATGTGCAGTTCCTCTGTGATATAGGATGTGATATTTGTTCATTTGCAACATAATTTAGTTTAGTTTGTAGTGTACATACCTCTTGCCTTTGTTTGCATCAGCAACATTGACAGTGCTGTTGTGACTGGTCCATGCCAAGGAGTCTCCTGAAGGAGAGAAACAAACACTGTGCACCCACCCTCCACTATCACCATGCTCAAACATCATCTCTGCAAATGGCATCTTGCTACCCCAAGCAGTGGCCCCAGGCTTCTCCTCAATCTCCTTGATATAAGTCGAAAATATTCTAGAAGCAATCAAAAAATATGATCCACATGTATCTCATCTGACAAAGACCATGTTTTTGTTTCAAAGCAAATAGGTTTTACCTTTAAAATGAATTACAGCCAAAATTTGTATCAGCAATAGAAAACTTATAAATTTAGCAAGTCAATATATAGAAAGATAGTACCTGCACTGAAAGTCCGAGGATCCAGCAGCAAGAAGAATGTTATTGGGGTGCCAATCTAGACTCAATACTGTGGATCTGATGGATTTCTTAATATGCTTGCTTAGCCACCTGCATTCAGAAACAAATACTGAGTAATAAAAACAAATATGCATTTAGTCATACTACAGGACTTATCAAAAATAGCTATATTTCATCCACCAAGTATAGCAGGCATTTGTGTTAAGTGAAAAAAGGTATGATTCAGTTGAAGATGCAGGTCAACATACCAAAGTTAGTAGTTGTACTCTTTACAAGCACAGCTAAATGTTTACTAGTTATAAGCAGTCAGGTTATTAGGCTAACATCTATTGTATATGATGCCATGTCTTGATGCAGGGACTGCTTGAATTTAAAATGCTTACATTACTTTAGAGGATCACCTACTTGTTTACCAGCGTATTATCCAGGACCAACTTTGTTTTCCTATTGGTCTCCCATCTATTTAGAGATCATGGCAAACTTTAGAATCTGCAGTCTGTCAAAACAGGATTGCCAGTAAGCCTGGTTTACAGCAGCCATGCAGTAAACAGAACTGCCATAATAATGAATTGTGAAAGCAGCTAGTACTTTTTAGCAGCTATATTCAGGGTAATATGAGGGAAAACCAATCACCCCCAGAAAACATGGAGTATGTTAGATACTTCTTTAAATTGCTTAAGAAAAAAAGTCAGGAATTATATTTTACACTATTTTTCTGATTTGAATTTAATGGTCCATTCTAAGTGCTACTGAGAGAAAGAAAAATATATAGAGATTTTAATAAGTATAACAGACTTACATCTTGCATACAGTGTTATCCATTCTCTAGAAATTACCAGTGCAATAAACTAAACCCAGTACTCAGATGTTCCCACTCTGATTTTGGCAGAAACTGACATACACAAGTATTTTTTTTCTTTTTTAAAGAAGGTTCTACTGCTTCTTACCAGTCATTTTCTTTTTCAAAGTAGCAGATGGAAATAATCTGAGCCCCACTGCCCAGAGCAAACTTATTTTCTTGGGGAGACCATTTAACACAGGTGGCAGCCCTGTTAATTCGCAATAGTACAAGAGTTGGCTTCCACACTCCATCTTTTAGACTCCATACATATGCATTTCGGTCTGAAGCACATGTCACTATGCGGTTAGATACTGGAGCCCAGTCAATACCTGAAAAATAAAAACATAGTAATACATAGCGGCATTGGTAGTATGTACTGTAATGTTTCCAGTCATCAGAGAAACAGAAGGGCTAATTCATATATATACTTTTTGCATAATTTGAAATTTTAAAGAACTTCTAGGAGTTTCAACAAAAATACACCTCCATTTTTATTGTTCAATTGTGGTAGCTGAAGCAGTAGTCTACAGTGATCTTGAGCTTACATAAGACAGGCATGCTAAACATCTAATGTAGACAAAATCTGAAGGTGCCAAATTTCAGATAGACTAGTGGATCCCAAATTATTTTAATCGCATATCCCTTTTCAACTTGGTAAATAATTTGGAACCCAAACCTGAATATTTTTATTTAGATAAAACAACAAATTAAAAAATCTAAAATAATTTATTTGAAATACACAAAAATCCTCCAGATTGATAAAAGAAAAACAAACATTATTAATGCAAATATAATTAATTTATCATCCTTCTTTCTTTTTAGTAACCTGTGAAAATTTGGTTTAATTGTGGATAGATGAATTCTGATATCAGGAGTTGCATCCTACTTACTTCTGTATTTTGTTTTTGTGGCAGTATAGAGAGATCATCTACTTTCATATAAATATGTGGTAGGCACTAAAAAAGTAACAATCAAAAAATTGCCTTTTTGAATAAATGTGGATATTCTTCTTTTAAGTAACACCAACACTCATTTAAAGAAACTCATCACATTTTACTTTTGTTTGGTTGCTGAAGAAAATGTATCATTGTAGAAGAATACTGCAAGGTCCTCTCATAAATTCAAATCTGACATGAATTTTGCCAATAGTGGTTCTAGTACATTGATCTGTATTTTCGTCAGTACCAACTTTATCAGTTTCCTTATCATTAGAAATATATGAACTGCTTGCATCACTTTTGTTTAAAACTCTTTCAGCCAACGATCCATGACATTTTGTGATAAGCACAATATAATATAAATTTATGAAAAACAATATCCACTCAATTTTTGTATCAAACGTACAGGGGACAACATCACAGAATGAATGTGAATCCAAAATGCACGCTGATATTCTGTATGACACATACACCAGTTCATGTGCAGTAACTGTAGTAAACCTCTGTGACAATAAGCATCAGAGAGGCAGCATTTAAACATAGAAAGTAGGACTCATAGTGATTTGGCATAATTAGATTTGAACTATTTACTTTTTTGTATTCAGAATTGATAAAAGTTTAAACTTTAAGCAGAATATTAATATTTTTAAAACTAATTTAATTTTTCCGTGTGTATTAAATAGTTCAGTGTAAATTAGGAATCAGCAAACTGCTTATAAATAATATGAATTTCAGATCTATGTATCTTAAAGTAAATACGATATTTTACTAAAGACATCATCTTAAGTCACAATGATACTCATGTGGTCTCAAACTTCAAGTACATGTTTCTTATTAAATTCTAAAGATGACATACTTTCATCAATTTTTAAACTTCATATGTTGATGTTCTGTTCCTTTGATACAATCAGACTATATCTGTATTGTAAGTGCCAAATGGGATGGACGGGCATCCTGACTAAGAAAGGAGAAGATTCCTTACCCAGATGGGAGGCCCCAGGTGGATGGATAGGCATCCTGACCGAGAAGAAAGAAGGTTCCTTACCCAGAGAAGACACCCCAAGTGGATGGACAGGCGTCCTGGCCAGATGTGTTATCTATGTTATCAATACCTTTCCTGACTGGGATAAAATGGAAAAACAAGGAAGGACAGTCTCTGTGGGCTATTTATTCCCCCTGGATGCTAGTTGGAAAGAGCTCCCATTCATACTCCCGCTGGGCACCTTGGGACATGTAGTTTCGGAGGTCAACCCTGATGGGGTGTGTGGGTACACCAGGGGGACTTACAGTATAAGAAAGTTGCATACTTTGAAAGAGGTTCCTCCTGACCTGGAAGTGCTGCCAGGCTGTAGTCACTTGACACCAGAAGCACTCCTGGGTCCTGGAATAAAATTAATCATTTTGCCTCATCCAAGTGAGCCAGAGTCGGGAAAAGTTGGACAAAGCCTGACTGGAGGAGAGACAGAAGATTTATTGTGGAGGAAAGTCTATTGAAGGAGTACTGAAACATGTATAAGGTACTGGATTTAATAAGCCCACTTTTATGGAAGCCATTTGACTGTGTGACTGGACATGTGTTTTTGGTTTGAGGAGCTACAGTTAACTCTAGTGTCGACAGTACACTCCTAAGTAATTTCAATGCGCAATTTAATTAATCTAATAGCATTTATTCAAAAAAGTAAGTCACAAAGGGCCAGTGTGATAATTTAAATGAAGTAAAAATTGATTAATTGATTGATAAATACATAAAGTATTTATTGCAAGCAGCCCAGATTCATTAATTGTATGAACCTTCTTATTTGTTTTACACTTTGCTGATATAATGAAAAGTGAAAAGAGACTTTGTTCATAAAATTATAAACAACACTGTGTTACTAGTTCACAGAAGCAATGGTATATTGCTGATAATATCATAGATATTAGTTTTTATGTCTTCAGTAATTTGCATTACCCCAGTGACTTTATATATAGGTATATACATAAAACAATATATTATACAAAAATAAAAAAATAAATTACCAGTTATGCGACCATTATGTTCTCTTAGTTCATGGATTTTTACCCATTCCTTCCCATTTTTCTGATAAATGTGGACCTCATGGTTGTTAGGACTGATGGCAATTTCTAGGAAATAAAAAAATGCAATAGTATGCTTACAGGTATTTTGTGGTTGTTTTGTATTTATACAAACAATAAAATATACATAATGAAAAATAACCAGAAGGAAACATAAAAAGAGATGACACCTGCCCCATATTAGCCCCAGGGTAATTTTGTGAAAAATTGAATAGAACAGAATTTAAAAAAAAATAGATTATTAGGAATCTGTAAAAAGGAACAGAAATTGTATATTAAAAGGAGGAAAGTAGGTGAAGGTGACATTGCATGTGTTGAATGCTGTCCATCCAAGTGCCAAAAAAATAAAATACAATACCATGAACCTTGGAAAGTTTTTAGATGAGGACCTCTAGAAGTGAAATAGTATTAAATAAAGCAGATTGTATTGGGGTGGGTAAGTGGATAATATTTTACTTTTCAAAGTTACACTACTGTGGTGGGCTGGCGCCCTGCCTGGGGTTTGTTTCCTGCCTTGTGCCCTGTGTTGGCTGGGATTGGCTCCAGCAGACCCCCGTGACCTTGTAGTTAGGATATAGCGGGTTGGATAATGGATGGGTGGATGAAAGTTACACTATTTGTCACATATTCATAAATAATCACTTTAATTCTAGACCAGTAATTAGTTGAAGGTGGAAGAAGGATCGTGGAATTTACAAAAACAACACTGTACATCAGCAATCTAGTCATCTTGACATCTGCAGTGTGGACCAGAAAAGACAGGCAGAAATATTACAGGACATGAGTGTAGATTTAATGTCACCTAAGATGCATGGATAATCAAAAGCATGTTTAAAGATAAGTAAATGTCTGTATGCTGGTAATGAAAATGTGAGGCAATAGTAAACTTGGCCATCAGATTTCTAAAAGGAATTCAGGAAAAGTAAAGCTGATTTAGTAAAACTAATTTTATATCAAGACAGTCTTCAGTGCACATATAATAAATAATGGAACAACATTTATTTTTTACTACTTTTCTGTTTATTTAATGATTGTATTATAATAGTTAATTTAGGAATACAGTACTACATCTTTTTCAAATCAGATCAGATACCCATATCCTATCCTATATGTAAGAAAGTGAATGAAGATTTAATATGAAGTAATCAGTTAGAGATATTCACACATTACAAAAGGTTGCCAGAAGTTCATCATGCTAATTAATTGAGGAGATCATCAATAAATACCTTCCAGATTCTCAAGTTTTATACTGTATTGTTCTTTGTAAAATTATTTTAAAGTTTCCAATTTTATGTTAAATATGGCATCCTTTTCCCAACTTTTCTATGGTGGGTGGTTTAGGGTTCTTCTAGTTGAGCAATATAAGGCAAAGTGGTAACAGCATCATGAACATTATTATAATAAACAGTAAGCAGTAATGTCCCATTGGATGCTGTCACATACAATGCTTTACTTGGTTAATGATTATTGTATATGCAAAACTGTGTGATAATAAGCAAGGATTTTATTCCGATAAAAGTCTAAGCATGGGTCTTTACAGAAACATGTAACCTGGTGAAACAGATGTCTGATCCCACAGCTCACAGTTAGGATATTAACCTGGGTGTATTTTGAATAGACAACAAATGTATACATTTTACGATTTCAATTAAATTAGACCATATTTCGCACAATTTGATGAGTGTATTTTATCAAGGGCTGACTTCTATTGGCCATTTGAAGATTTCTTGTTCTCATTACTTTTTACAATTATCTAGAGGTGCACTCTTTTGAAAGCACTGGTATAGCCTGGTGATACAACATAGATATTTATGTGGGGCCTCTGCACATTGTGGAGGTAAGTGGTTCACACAATCAGTTAAACTACAATTCTGCCTGCTACACATGACAAACACAAAATTATGAAAGACTAAGGGGCTTTGCCCCCTGCTCGCTTTGCTGGCCCACCTCCAACCCAGCGCCTATGCTATGCGCCAGCAACTTTGCGTGTCTACCACTTGCGTACGTGGATTTCACTTTCACCAAACAACAAAACTTTTAATTCTCGCAGATAGGTCTGTTCATTGGAAAGAAACACTACCTTTCCCTGATGGCAACACAAATTAGATGATCTACAAGTCTCCGACTTAAAGTTTAAAGCCAAACGATATCAACATACTTCTGTCATATCACCTATGTCCACATATATCTCTTTTCACTTTTACCTTTTCGTCAATATCACATTGAATTTTGATTCCAGGTTTGGAATTACATCGTGGCAACGCAACGTATAACTGCCTGTGAGTGAATATCGTAATGTGTCTGACAATAGCATTCACACAAATGAGAAATGATTGAACCGTGTGCATGATTGTAAATGTTTTAGATGTTGGCAGGACTTTTCCAAATCTCTTTGCATAAAGTCTGGTCTCACGGAACTTGAAATTTTCTCTAGTGGGATTTCACTTTCACCATACAACAAATCTTTTAATTCTCACGGATACACCTCTTCATTAGGAAGAAGCACTACTTTTCCCTGATGGCAACACAAATTAGACGATCTACAAGTCTCCAACTTAAAGTTTAAATCCGAAAAATATATTCGATCTCTTTTCGCTGTTCCATTATTTCACAGAGTAATAATTTCCATTTGTTTGAGCTAATGCGATCTTTACTATCATTTTTTTGAGACTTTCAATTTTTTGTACTTCCATTATCTCTAACCTGCTCTGCAAGTGTATCGCGCCAATGTTTTTGAATTCTATACGACGGTCTTCTTTGTCATCTACTCCTTGTTTTTTTATTTTGGGCCCCGGGCGTGGTTAAATCTCTTGGCACAATGTCTTGTCTCGTAGGACATGAAAGTGTCTTTCTGAGAAAATCACGTCTCATCTCTCCTCCCAAGATTTTTTTATTATAATAGAGAGATGTACAGAAAATACCACTCTCCAATAACACTTCTTGAGGAAAATATTGGAAATGTCACTTGACATATAAGCAAAGATAACTGAGAACGTGAACAGCATACAAAATGCAGGTTGAGGAGTTGGTTGACAATTTCAGCCAAACTTAACTTTTATTTTTTTTATTTGTTACACCTGGCAGGGCAAGGTTAATGCTTTTTTTGGTTTACTGTATATTAGTTTAACACAAACAACTACATTTTTGAAACACTAGATGGTGTCAGGGATGCCAGGGGCCATTACCCGGCCGGGACGCCATGAGGGACCGGATGTGGGTCTGCGCCCACCCTGGATCACATGGGGGTCGCCTTCCTGGTTGCTCTGGGGGGCCACGGGTACAAGGCATGGAAGCTCCACCCTGTAGGGGCCCGTGGTCACCACCAGGAGGTGCCCCAATGCCTTGGGGACCTGTTACCCCAGCACTTCCGCCACACCAGGAGGTGCTGGGGGGAAGAATTAGGATGGCGCCCGGAGAGCTGCCGGGAAGACAGCCGGCACTTCCGCCACTCTGGGGCGTGGCTAGAGGAGAAATGCCGGGAACACCTGGGGCTCATCCGGGTCCTGTATAAAAGGGGCCGTCTCCCTTCATTCGAGGCTGGAGTCGGGTGGAAGCAGGACGAGGCAAGAAGAGAGTGTGGAGGCGGCCCAAGACAAGGCATTTTGTGGCCAGGACTGTATGGATTGGGATTTGTTGTGCACTTTATACTGAGTCCGAGTGACTTTAAATTGTAAATATTTGTAAATAAATACGTGTGGTGGTGATGAAGAACATGTCCGCCTGTCTGTGTCCGGGTCGGCTCCACAATGGATACATCACATCATGGAGACATCTTTGGTCAAACTATATTGGGATCTGTACAAAAGGAGCTAGTGTAATGACAGGCTCTAAGAAGGTATTAATGTAAACAAACACATTCCATTACATACAGAGAAGCACTTGCATCAAACAAAACTATGCCCAGCTTTGAATTAAGTGTTGCTCTCAGTTGTTACAATTGGATACACCATTAAGAAACCTAAAGTCAAGAACAGCTGCATATTTTCAGTTCACTGTGCTGTAATGGGACTGTTTTGCACATAAAAGTACACTGGCTCTCCTATGGATCTGCTTTGTGTTATGTTTTTTAGCTGTGCACTGAAATTCCCAGTTTTTATTTGATCAGAACTCTAATTTGGTCATATAATTCAATATTGCTTATCTGTGTAATGTGTATGATGAAATGAAATGTTACACTTGAGACATAATTGTTCAAAGGATGTAAATCTATTGTTAGTATTTAAGCGTCTCAATACCAAAACATTCCATACAATTAAACATTCTATACTGTAGTAATGGTGGAAATATATGACTGTCACTGACAATATAATTTTAGATTTCTTTATGATTCCTCATATGATCTCAAAATCAAGTGTGTACATTGGCAGCTCAATGAAAGAATTAAAAGCTAAATCCCACCCCATCCGCCATCTTAGTCTCTGAAAAATTTGCTTTCTTATGTATGGCTTCTTTGTGTTCCAAATAAAGATATTGTATCCCTCTTCTGGAACAAAATTTGATTTTATGTGAGTCAAAATGGTAATGCTGTTTAAATTTCTCTACCCGGTTCTTTCATTAGAGTACTCCACAAGGAAATATAAAAATTCAATATTTAATTATATGTGGCTTTTTCCATTAGGCAGAAAAAAATTCTGATTTATATGCTGGTTGGCCTGATATGTTGAAGTTACAGTGCTCTCTTAACCAGAAGTGGGCACCACTATAAAAAGAAAAAAAATAATCTTTGAAGTTTCAAAAGATTTAATACGGTATCAAATTATCCTTATCTAGCTATTAATTCCAATTTCAGCCTGCTTTTAAACCACAACATTACTTTTGTGCAAGCAGTATGAGGTATGCATGAATCATGCATTCATGAAACAGGCATTATGTTAAATCATTGGGATCACAGCATATATTTTACCAAATAAAACAGATGCTTAGCACTAAGTACCTGTAACTCTTCATGTATATTATAGAACAGTTTAGCATGGCAGAATGCCTCTCATCTCATTAATAATAAATAAGATTTCTTAGTAAACATATCTGACATTCTGCAGAGAGTTTCACTGGGGTAGAGAATAAACCACAACACCCAAACAGCAAGCATCATCTTACATCTCACATTTTTCTCTTGAATTCTTCCACTTACTTGTTATAACTCATTTGCTCTAAGGTATATTTTTTACTTTGACTAGCCTCTTTAGAATACTTTGCCTTTTGTCATAGAAGGATTTTAATGCCTGACTTTTACAGCATGTATTGAGTGGGGGTCAGTGTTCCTGTATACTTATATTGCAGCCTACATTTTAGGTGAGTTGTCACATCCTTTGTTAATATGATCTTAACCTGTATGACAAACTAATTTCTGACACAAGTCAGCATAACCCGCATATGCCTGACTGTTTGCAAACAGTTCCAGACATCTTGTCTCCAAGACACCATGAAATTAAGCCATCAACCTGAAAGGTTGAATGCTAAACCCACATAGTCAGAATTTTTGTAAAGACAGCTGGACAAACCCATCACTACTTACGAGTTCGATCTTTGTTCCAAGCATGGCAGGATATAGGATCAAGCCCAAAGCTATAAAGAGACATGTTTGAACATACAGGGAAGGAGATGTGTTTGAACTTGTCTCTTGGAATGTAAATCCTACAAAGAAAAATTTGGTTAGGCTAAAAAACATTGATTATTTGGACTCAAACATGCATGTTGATAAAATGCAGTTTTTTTTTAATAACCAAAATCCTTTATATAAAGCAAACTTGTTACTGGAAAACTCATTATGTGATTTCAGCAGAATACAGTTTAGAAAATCTGATAAGCATAAATAGGATGATTTCACCACTAACTTTCATAAGATTTAATAAACATAAACAGCATTTATATCAAGAATAAAGAGATCAACTGTTCGTTATCTATTCATGTCATGAAATTAATTTATTCAAATATATCTGGTTAAGTACCAAACCAAGCTTAAGAATATGCATTGATTGGCTGCAGAAATGATAGGAAACAAATAAACATTTACACAGTGCAGATGCATTTAATTATACAGTTAAAACATTTTCAATAATAATATACATAGATATTTTAAATAGGAAATCATGTGCATCTGCTTTCTACCTATGTGATTATATAGAGTGGGCAAAAGTAGTTTTACAAGTATAATTTATCTTTTTTTGGGTAGTTTGTGCACTTACAAGATTGTACCTAAGTGCTCTGTGCCACTGTGACATTCTTTTGAGTTAATAAAGTTAATAAAGCTATTGAGTTAATAAAGCTATTGTAGTAATTATAGCCTACAAGTCTTTTTCCAGACAAACAATTGTAAACCTACTTTTGCCCACCCCTGTATAAATTGTTCATTGCTATTAATTAATTACTAAAAACAAAGTACATGTTTTGATACAAATGTTTGGAATACTGTAACAGTTCGTTTCTGACAACTGACATTTTCTGTTCTACATACCTTTCTTGTTTTGGCAGGTGAGCTTGGAGAAATTGCAGAAGATCGTGGACTCTGGACAGTCTACACGAATTAAGTCAGAGCAGCAGGAAAGGGCTTGTTTTGCTGGGGTGTGTAGAGAACAGAGGAGGGAGGGAGAGAGATGATTAGCTAGACTGTGCTTATATGGGAGAAATGCACAGAAGGCGGGATTTATCTTAATAAGAAGACAAGCAGTGTGGCACTAATAGCAGTTCAAATTTACTTTGGCATCCGTTAGCATTTAATTATCATATGGTAATTTCCCCTTTTTTATTGAGAGTATTTCAGCACAGGGAAGCACCACAGTTAGCCCTTAGTTAGGTTTTCAGCCCAATTGTTGTCTCTCTGCAATTTGCATGTGCTCCCAAGACAATGCTGGTTTCCTCTGGGTAATCTAGTTCTCAAAATGTTACCTGTTAGAACTAAATTGGGTTAACAGTGTGAGGGTGCTATATGATGGACTGGCATCCAGCCCATTGATTCTGCCTTTTAATCTTTATCTGCCCAAAAAAGGGGGATATGAAAATGGATGGATGGATGGATGGATAAAGAGATAGCATTTTATAACTTTTTATTCAAAACCAGTTTCCCTACAGGTAATGCCTTTACAAAGGATTTGATTCCAAGACCCTGGAGCTGTGAATCAGTAGTGTTAATCACTGTGTTTCCCACATGAATATGTACCATACGCAAAATATATTTTCCAGGTAACTACAGCATGAGTCATATGAAATAAAACACAATGTAAGAACTTTACAATGTAAGAACTGTAAAAGTTTCTGTTCATATGTTTCAGCTAATACAAAATTGTGTTTAAAAATGCTTTTACGTATTTATGTCCAATAATTCACAATAAATTACTGAAAAATATACTTTTGTGTTTATCTCAGTATCATAAACCATAAATGTTTCATAATGTAAGGCATTTACCTATAAAATATAAAAAGATGCCCCAACAAACTTAATGTTTAAATCAAACCTGAAGAACCATTTTATTAATATAGCATGCTCCTCTTAAAATTGCTGGTGTGGCTATTTTTATGTTATTTTAATAGTTGCGTAACAGTTGTGATAACTGTAGTGATCGGCTGCTGCCTGCAGTCTTTGCAATTATCTTTCTTCTCTTGATTATGCTTCATAGTGCTGCCGCCTTGACTAAATAATCCTTTATGGCCTTGGAATCTGACCTTGGAAGATAGTGACAGACCCAGTAGTGTCAGATTTTCATTGTATTCTGCCAAGGTCATAGATTCTATCCTGTATAAAATTGAATAAAGAATTACTTTTACTTGTCCTTTACTAAAGATAATCATATACCTGAGAGGTTTATGTTTCTTTGGGTCTGAGCAAAGACATCACATTCTTGATAAAGGTTTGTAGAGTCAAAGCTATGTTCACTTCAATGGTAGTATGGTAGGCGAGCAACAAAGAATTGATGTTTTTGAATTGTAGTGCCATTAAAAACTGCTGGGAATTCCTTGGACTGCTAAAAGATCAAATCATTTGATACTGGAAGAAATAAAACCTGCTCTCTGGACAATCTGATAATGAAGCTAAACTCAAACACTTTGGTCATACTGTATAATGACAATACAGGATTCACTTGAGAGGACTCTGATGCTGAGAGAGATCGAAGGCAAGGGGAGAAGGGGAACATCAAAGGTGGACATGGATAAAGGATATTATTGAAACAAAGCAAATGACCTTGAGAGAGCTTAAAAAAGCAGTACTGTGCAGACAGTACTGGCACAAAATAATTTATGAAGTCATGAAAGGTTGGACACTACTGAATGACTAAACACATCTAGTCAATATTAAGGCACACTGAGATGTCCTCTATCCAAACTGTCATCTGCACTTAATAAAGTAAACATTGAATTAATTCACTTTAAGAACCACTGAATAATTATGTGGGTCATCACAGAACATTGGAAACATGGAAAGGGTGTATGTCATTTCCTTGACTGAAGAGCTCATTTTCTCTGACCTAAAATATTCACACAGTAGGCTTATTCTCAGTTTTTCTTCCCTGGGTTGTGGTCTTAAAAGATTTCTGATCACTGGCACTCCATTTGTGATTAAATGCTTTGAGAGCCCTATACTCAGACACATTATATTACGGATACTTTGGATAATCTCTAGCTTGTTTATCAATGCAGCCCATCCATATCTGGCTGGATGTCATATCTTATGCACATCATACCATTCTGGGACACCTGAATAATAAAAACTGCTGTGCTAGAGTGCTATCTTATAGCTTATCATTTAGCAGTGTTACTTCATCTTAGCTGATCTCCAAGATGCTAGACTTGGACTAACTCCCACCTTCTGCAGCTGGATTTTGGAAGTCATCATCTGTCACTACACACATTATTTAGATAACTCCCTCCTGTACTCCTTTTCAAGTATGACCATGTGGTTTTACAAAGCTCCAACTCCTCATTAAATTAGCTGATAACACCACTGTGAGTCTCTTCTTTAATTTCAGTGTTAAATGTGAGCTTTTCCTAGACTGCAGGAAAAAAACATTCCCTTTTAAATCAGTGATACTATGTAAAAGATTTGCAGCTTTAGCATTCTAAAATTTTGAAAAATATTTGACCAAAAGCGGATATAGCACGTCTCAGTTATCAAAACAGGTTACCACGCCTTTACTCCTTCAGATGCCTGAGAAAAGTCAATATATGCTTACAACCTTCTAAACATTCACAGTGGAATATATTCCAACTGGCTAAATTAAATCCAAGAATTGCACCTGCTCAGCTCAGGAGCACAAACCACTACAGAAAGTGATGAAGTGAATTCAGAATATTACTGGTACAGGGGTATTTTCTGTTCAGGCAAATACAACATATTCAAGGCAAACAGTGTAATTAAAGATGTAAGCTATCTGGCATGGTCATTTTTCACCTCCCACCTGTCTACTATGTTGTACTGTGTACATGTGACAATAAAATTGAACTTGAAATTGGACACAACATTTTGTGTATTCCAGACATACCTGAATAACTGAAGCAATGTGGTTATACATGAGGTGTCATCAAAATGTTTTGAGCCTGACCTATCAAGAGAAACACCATTTAAACCAAACACATTTCATTTTTCAATATATTCCCCATAAACATTATTATAGTACAAACAGTATTAGGCTTGTTAAAACATTCATAAACCTCTTCTATGCCAGTCAGATAAAATGATTACGATTGTGCAGCCAAACTTTAGCGGACATAATTTCTATATTACTGGCATACCACAGGGTTAGCTCTTCATATGGAGAATAGGTAATAGGCTAAGTCTAGGGAATAAGACAGGTGTGGCATCTCTTTGAATCCAGCTCTGTTAGGTATAATTTTCAGCTTCTGCAGTCTAAGCAGAAGCAATGTCACGAAGTAGAAGGGAATGGCTTACATTTTCTTGCAACTCTTCCCTTTGAGGTACATAATCAGTATGGTCTACACCCTCAGCACCCTAAAACATTGTGCACATGATCCTCCTGGCACTGTCTTAAACATTTCATTTCTGGTGTTAAACAATCACCATACTTTCATTGTTTTGACTGTTTCACCCCTGGTTAAGAGGTTGCTTCTTAAATTGGCTCAGGATTCTCCTAATGGCATTGGATGCACCAAGTGTTCATTTTCTGAATGAATATTCTAGGCACACAACCGGTACATATCATACTCATGTACAGTATAAATCCTCTTTGATAGATTCAGCCTACCAAAGCCTAATTCCTGTAGTATCTTTGTACATTATCTCATGCATTGCCATTTTACAATTCTCCATTATGATTCCCTTGACAGTTGCATATAAATTAACATCTGTAGTATATGATGGGGACTAGTCCTGCTGCCTGTGAGGAATGCACTATACAGTCAAAGCTATCATCTGCACATAAATGTTGACTAGAATGGTTATCAAGGCTTGAATAGAAGATATCAGTTAATTGGGGGCTTTATTAAAGCACATATATGACAAGGGCTTTAGTGACCAAGACAACAATACTTACTTATTTTCATAAGGAACAGTATTTAAAGTGATGTCACTAGCAGTTGAAGCCAGAAATATACAATATTAATGTTGTGAATTAGTCTGGGGAAGCATGGTGGCGCAGTTGTAGTGTTGCTGTCTCACAGTAAGGAGACTAGTGTTTGCTTCCCGGGTCATCCCTGCATTGAGCTTTCATATTTTCCATGTATCTGCATGGGTTTCCTCCCACCGTCCAAAGATATGCAGGTTAGGTAGACTGGTGATACTAAATTGGCCCTAATGTGTGAAGTGCCTTTGCCCTCCGACAGACTGATGCCCTGTGCAGGGTTTGCTCTTGCCTCACGCCCTAAGCTAGCTGGGATAGGCCCCAGCATCTATGTGACCCTGTTCAAGACTAAGCTGGGTAGAAAATGACTGACTGACTGAATTAGTCTGGGCAGTAAGGCTAAACAGGAGTGGTTATGCTATAGAATGGATTTAATTTACCTATCATGCTTGTGTGAGGAAAGGTCAGTGCTGATTCTCTGTAATCATGTTTACCTTATTTTGCAACTAGTATTCACTTTTAAGCAGAATCTTTCAAGACAGTAAGGCCTTAATGAGTTTTATAACAAAACTGCAAATGCTAGACTTTCTCAGTCATCAGATCAGAACCCAACCTAGAATTTACAGGAAATCCTCCAACAACATCTGAAAAATTGCTTTCCTTCTTCATTAACAAACAATGAATTGACGTGACTTCCTTATGGAAAAATGTGATTAATTCCACATGTTGGTGGAGTCTGTGCCAAGTGACTTGCATACAGTTCTGGTGGCACATGGTAACTGAACTTCCTATTAATCAGCTTCATATTGATGTTTTCCCCTTTATCCCTGTTGAAGAGTAGATGTTCTGCAATTGTTATCAAATTTTACTTCCTACAAAGAATCACAGATACAAGGAATGAGTAAAAGCTTAACATTGTGTGTGTAGGTCTGTGTTTAAAAATATATAAATGAGACATAGAATGCAAGATATATATACAGTATGTAGTTATCCTCCAAATCAGTTGTGTAATCACACTCAATTACATATTAGTGCAGTGCCGGAGGTGTCTATAGCCTTAACACCATGGATAATTTTATTTCCCCAAACAGTTAATATTAAACAGAAAACAAAAACAGTAGATACATTTATATTGAAATTTGCCAATGTCTAAATATTTTGCCTAGTAAAATAAAATAATTACACCAATATGAAAAATCATAATTTAATAGTTTTATCACTCATTTAATATCAAGAGCATGGTTTTATTTTTTTTAAACAATGTCACATAAAAACTCATTTTGAGTATAGTGATTTCAAATAACAATATCACAAAGCATGAAATGTCAGTGTGATATTGCATGCAGTAAAATTAGAGACTGAATACTTTTGCAAAATTCTCAAAATGTGGGTTTCTTATAACAGGTTCCTCTATATACACAATAATGTACATAATATAAATAAAACACTGTAATATACTATTTTTTTTTACTTTGGAATATCTATCTATCTATCTCGCAATTCTGCAGCATATACACTACTGGTCAAACACCACACTTATTTCAGTTTTTCTTCAAATTTAATTAGTTGAAATGCAATGAATGATCTATAATGGTAAAAAGATAAGCAGTAAGCTGCCAGAGGTTTAAATGTAAAGTTTAGGTTAGAAAAAACTGAAAAAAAAAGAAAACTTCAGAATATTACAAATGGGCCTTCTTCAGAGAACCACTGATCAGGTTACAACCTACACTATGCACTAGGATTAAAAGTTAAGACGGAAGTAAAAAATTTAGGGGTAACCGTTGACTGTAATCTGAATTTTAAATCGCATATTCATCAGACCACTAGGACAGCATTTTTTCATTTAAGAAACATAGCTAAAGTTAGACCTCTTATATCATTGAAAGATGCTGAGAAATTAATTCACGCTTTTGTTTTCAGTAGACTAGATTACTGTAACGCACTCCTCTCAGGACTACCCAAAAAAGACATAAATCATTTGCAACGAGTGCAGAATGCAGCTGCTAGAATCCTAACTGGGAAAAGAAAATCCGAACACATTTCTCCAGTTTTGATGTCACTACACTGGTTGCCTGTGTCATTCAGGATTGACTTTAAAATACTGCTTATGGTTTATAAAGCCTTAAATAATCTCGCTCCATCTTATATATCGGAATGCCTGACACGTTATATTCCAAATCGTAACCTTAGATCTTCAAATGAGTGTCTCCTTATAATTCCAAAAGCTAAACTTAAAAGAAGTGGTGAGGCGGCCTTTTGCTGCTATGCACCTAAAATCTGGAATAGCCTGCCGATAGGAATTCGCCAGGCAAATACAGTGGAGCAATTTAAAACACTGCTGAAAACACATTACTTTAACATGGCCTTTTTATAACTTCACTTTAACATAATCCTGATACTCTGTATGTTCAATTCTTCATAATAACTATTCATGGTGGCTCTAAAATCCGTACTGACCCCTACTCTCTTCTGTTTCTTTTTCCGGTTTCTTTGTGGTGGCGGCCTGCGCCACCACCACCTACTCAAAGCATCATGATGCTCCAACAATGATGGACTGAAAGCCAGAAGTCTACGTGACCATCATCATCAGGTCCTTCCATGAAAATATGATGATTTATGTTAGGTAGAATGCCCAGAGGGGACTGGGCGGTCTCTTGGTCTGGAACCCCTACAGATTTTATTTTTTCTCCAGCTTTTGGAGTTTTTTTGTTTTTTCTGTCCACCCTGGCCATCGGACCTTACTCTTATTCTATGTTAATTAATGTTGACTTATGTTTATTTTTTATTGTGTCTTCTATTTTTCTATTCATTTTGTAAAGCACTTTGAGCTACATTTTTTTGTATGAATATGTGCTATATAAATAAATGTTGATTGATTGATTGATTGATAGATGTTCTATAGCAATTAAAGTAAATTAAACCTTGCAAGTTGAAGCAAACAATTTGCATAGGTATTCCAACTTATGTTGATTACTTAAAACCCCAATGTCTGTCTTAAAGCAGAGTTGGAACAGACTGTGTTACTACACCCTCTTAAGTACTTATTGTACAATATTACAGTAATATTGGCAAGAAAATGGCAATTAACAAATGAAAAGAGACAGAGCATTATTACCCTTAGAAGTGTGGAAATTTCATTTAGAGGAACTGCACAAAATATCAAAGTGTCAGTGAGTATAGTGGTAACCTACACAATCCAAAGTCAATTGGAAGAAACTCTGATAGGAAGAGATTTGGTAGTAACTCACAACTCAATCAGAAGGCAAGTTTCTGAGGGTTACCAGCTTGCATGATAGGCTCCTCACAGCACAACAGCTTCAAGCACAGCTTAACAGTGCAGGAAAAATCAAGTCTCACATTCTACTGTGAAGAGGAGACTTTGTGCTGCAGATTTCACAGGGAAGTGGCAGTAAGAAACACATTTCTTAAGGGACAAAATAGGGCCTAGAAATACCAGCTGTGGACAACTGCAGACTGGAAGAAAGTCTTATGGACAGATGAATAAAAATTTGAAATCTTTGGTTCATCACACAGGGTGTTTGTACTGTTCATCATGCAGGTTGTCTGTACACCGTTAAGTTGGTGAAAAGATGGTTCCTCAGTATGTGACACCAACTGTCAAACAAGGAAGAGGAAGTGTGATGGTCTGAGGTTCTCTTGATGGAGGCAGAGTTGGTGAGATGCACAGAGTGGCTGGCATTCTGAATCAAAAGGATTATCACAGCATTCTGCAGCACCATGCAATACTTTCTGGTCTGCATCTAGTAGATCGGGGTTCATCCTAAAGCAAGACAATGTCCCAAAACATACCTCCAGGCTATCTCAGAACTACGATGAAAGAAAAGAACAAGAAGGTACACTCAAAACATGGACTTGCTAGCACAGTCTCCAGACTTAAACCCCACTGAATTAGTTTCAGATGAAATGGACAGAAGGGTGAAAGGAAAGCAACATACAAGTACAACACATTTGTGGAAATGTCTGCAACAGTATTGGGAAGATCTTTCTGATCAATATTTGATTTTCCTTATAGAAAGAATGTCACGTATGTGTTTGGCTGTTATATCAGCTTTATGCTTCATGATTCCTTGACCTATTTTTTATTTGCCATTGTTTATTTGTTCTATGCCTTGATTTCGTGAATCACTAAGACATTAATCTGTGTGCATTTTTATAAAAACTGAAAAAAGTGAGGTGTTCTAAAACTTAATTGGTAGTGCATATAAAATTACTGTGTATAGTCTTGTCTTTCACCTCATCAAGTTTGAACACTGTTGTGATGTGAGATTTTGCATATAACTTGATAAATGTTTTGTATGTCTTTATTTATAATTTAGGCAAACCAATGTAATTTAGTGTTACTTTGGTGAGGGGACAGGATTTAGGGGATATGTCTTAAACCAGTTTGATGAGTATTTCTCTGATAAAGTCTTTCAACACCCTCACATAAAGCCAGGTTAGTTTAACATATGGTCTTGGGGGGGCAGGAGATAAGATGTTCTATTTCACCCATTGGTCTGAGGTATGGCTGTTTGGAATTGGCTTGTCTCAGAGGCCTTCAAGTACCATGATATCCTATTCGCTGTAGAGAGTTGGACAGAAAACCTATAAATTTGCTTGCTCAACCACATCCTCTCTCTCTAAATAACATATGATGAAGAAGCATCTCTCTTGCTAACCTGTGATGATAAAGACAACACAATGAAGAACACAGCTTCAGCCATATTGAACAGACATGCGGCTGAAAGCTGAGCACCAACGATGCCTTAACTAGAGACATTTTAAATAACTACAAGTCTGTGTGCCACCTGAATTACACATCACCATTTTATCAGGTTGTATGGTTGCTAAAATTCAAATGTACTTTGCATTTTGTTATTATTTATGAATATTATCAGTAACTAGCAGAATACCCGCGCTTCGCAGCGGAGAAGTAGTGTGTTAAAGAAGTTATGAAAAAGAAAAGGAAATATTTTAAAAATAACGTAAGATGATTGTTAATGTAATTGTTTTGTCATTGATATGAGTGTTGTTGTTATATCTATCTACAGGTATATATATATATATATATATATATATATATATATATATATATATATATATATATATATATATATATATCAAAATACCCGCTTGGCAGTGGAGAAGTAAAAGAAAAGGAAACATTTTAATAATAGCGTAACATGATTGACAATGTAATTGTTTTGTCATTGTCTTGAGTGTTGCTGGCATAAATATATATATATATATATATATATATATATTTATATATATACACACAGACACACACACACACATATATAAACATATATATATATACACATCATATATATATATATACATATTTACAGTTATATATATATACATATATACATATCTACATATATACTGTATATACACATATATATACAAATCTACATATATATCTACATATATATTAGGGGTGGGACTAGATTAAAAAATTAATCCAATTAATTAGAGGCTGTGTAATAATTAATCTTGATTAATCGTATGTAATCGCACATGTAAATTTGCCCCAAATCGCAAATGTTTTTTTAATTTAAAAGGGTTTTAGTGGGCGACAGAATCAAATAATAGACATGGACATGAATATTGTAAACTCAAGCTCTTTTAATTTCTGGGAAAAAAAATGCTTTTAAACTGCATTTGAATTCAAAACAGAAAAAAAAATATCATCCCTGGTTAAAATTGGGCAGACTTAAAGTGGTAGTTTAAGTACTTTAAGTACATTTTCAGAATGGTATTGTCTTTAAATAATAATAACCAAAATTTCAACATAAAGTGCAGTTTTTCTTCTTAAAAAAATAAGTTAGAAACATAAAAGGTAATTTGACCAACTTAATCTTTAAACTCTGAGTAACCTTAGCCAAAATTATTTTGTACATTAGGCTAAAACAGTGTGATCATTGAACATTTTGTAATTAGATGTAATTAGAATTACTAACGGTCACGGAAGTCCAATGATCCCCAGTAAGAGCCACAAAGTCCGCTTTCTGTAATGCATCTAATTTTGCTTGCTTTTCAGTGTGCACAAAACCATGCTTTTATCAAGGCTTCGCTCGGGTAGTTTTTTTAAATGAATTTTTTGAATGAATTCAGTCGTAGGAACGCGCTTTATTCCGACTCTAACATTTTTGTAGCTGTGATGTGTGCATCAGTGTAATCGATGTACCAAGAAATCATGCATTGACAAAAGTTCCCCTTTGCTTGGAATTGAAAGTGTGATTAAATGCGTTATTTTTTGTTATGGAGTACATGCATCGAAGCTTCTCAGCTGTGCTTGTGCTAAGCAAAGGAAACATTTTAAAAATAATGTAACATGATTCTGCGTTAAACGCATACTTTTTCATACGTCCCAAACCAAGGAGATGCGAGGTTAAAATGAATCGGGAAGCGTGCGTACATACTCAGTACATCCCTTCTCGGGAATCGAACCTCAGATGTCGGCACTAGAGGCAAAGCCTCTACAATTGAGCCACGGCATGTGGCTTGTCTATTTGAGAGTATGTAGATCGGGGTATATATATATTCGCAGTGGAGAAGTAGTGTGATAAAGAAGTTATGAAAAAGAAAAGGGAACATTTTAAAAATAACGTAACATGATTGTCAATATACAGTAATTGTTTTGTGAGTGTTATGAGTGTTGCTGTCATCAAGGATTTGATTATCATTATTTCTTTCAATCAGGGTCGTATTTGTAGGATGTGTTGTGTTCAAGTTACATTCCGTGTTTGTCAATCGTTGTAAAGAAACCGTGTGCTTTGTTTCCGCAGTAGCTGAACTTATGAATATGCTTGTATGTATCAGACGCTTCATATTTTTTTGCTGCCTTCTCAATTTTGTAATTCGGTTTTTGTTCAGCACTCTTTGGAACTGTTGCTTTTTGTCTGTGCACTGCGTCAGTTCACGTGAGCCGCTTGGTGTTCTTGCATCGAAGGTTCACAGCTGTGCTGGTGCCATCTCGTGTGATGTCCACGGCTGTATGTAATGTTAGCTAAGACCCGGCACTTAAAAGTTTCTCTCGCAGTTTCACTGAGTTTGTGCCAAACACCACCCTGACCATCTCATCTTCCTCTGCATAAGCACAGTCCTTCACCCGTGAATATTTAGCGGCAGTGTTTCTATTGGATTGCCGCTGACGGACAGCCTTATATGGGCAGGCACTAAATTACAAACGCCAGCGGCAGCCTGTCTATGAACTTAATTTAAACTTTAGGTTTACGCCGTGCTTTGTTTCCGAAGTAGCAGCACTCATGAATATGGTTGTATATGTCAGTCGCTCGCTTCTTATTGTTTCGCTGCCTTCTCAATTATATAATGCATGTTTTCTTCAGCGCTTTTTTGAGCTCTTCCTGGTTTTCTACCTACTGCGTTGATAGTCAGTTCACGTGATTACGTGGGAGGCGTGATGATGTCACACGAAACCCCGCCCCCCCACGGCCATCCAGCTCAACTCCACTACAGTATATGGAGAAAAATAGCTTCCAGTTATGACCATTACATGTAGAATTTCGAAATGAAACCTGCTCAACTTTTGTAAGTAAGCTGTAAGGAATGAGCCTGCCACCTACACGGGAACTTTGAGAATTAGTGATGAGTCAGTGAGTGAGTGAGTGAGTCAGTCAGTCAGTCAGTCAGTCAGTCAGTGAGGGCTTTGCCTTTTATTAGTATAGATACATTATTTTATGTGTAACTTAAATCCTGCTTGTCTTTATACTACATCTAATTGCCTGAGGTTATAGATATAGAAGGGAAGGTGGGGATAAGTTATATACAGTACAGTGGTAAGTCTGTGAGATTAGGCATTCTAAGGCTACATATTAATAATACAATGGGGGAAACTAGAGCAATATATATATTACTCTACCAAGATACAACGAACACTTAATTCATTCATCATTTTTAATTATATAAATTTGTGCTCATTAAAAATTAGATTAAAAATGTTTTTTTCACTGATTATAAAAATGACCTTTGTCACATACTTACAAATATCTGTGGTAAAAATACTGAACATACTCTCTCTAAACTCAATTACTAAACAGTATGGAGAATAATTGTCGAAGGCATGGCTTTATCTGTTAAGAAATAGTGTGCTACACAGCTTACAAAATAAAAGTTTGGACCAATTATTGACAAAGAGACATATTCTGGCTTACACCTCAAGTGGAACACCCCAGTGATACATTTCATAAACTGTTAGGTAGGCCATTACACTTTACTACACATTGTTATATTAAGTCCATTTGCTTTCACTTGCTATGGTAACTAACATTGCTTTCCTATCTTGTAAATAAAATGCATGATTCTACAAGTAGGAATTGCATGCTCAACTTGAAAGTGGTGAATGCAGAATTCAAATTAACTATGGCAGTCACCCCTCCCCAAAGCAAATAATGATCTAAGACACACACCCGAGATATTAACTGCACACTACTTATGGCCCAATGACAATGTGGGAGAAAACAAGGAAGCAATAACAAGCACAAGCTGAACATGCAGGCTCCATGTAGGGAGTACTCAGGAAGCAAACCCATGTCTACTTATTGCAAGCCAGCAATGCTAATAATGTAACAACATGCCCCCCCAAACACAATAAATTATTAAAAAATAAGCCAGAAAAACAAAATCACATCTACTGCATTTTTAAGGTTTTAACTACATTAGCTGATTGTTATGCAAAATGTACAGCACTCAATAATTAATCACCAGTTTCCTTTAAAAGAGAAATTCTTTAAAAGGACTGTTTACTGAAAAACAATTTTTTTTTTAATCTGGAGAGGCAACTGTTGACATGCTTAATTCATACATTTCTGTTTCATTATTTTGTTTGTTCTCATTTTATGCATGAACACTAATCCATCAACAGGTTACTTGTCTACAATCAGATTCATGTTGAACCTTCAAATCCAAGTTGTCCAGTAATTTAAAAAGCTCTCGCCAGTTGTGCTGATAATGTTAACAAGACAGTGATATATTTCAGATTTATAAATACATTTGAAATGGGTTTCCAAAAGCAACATTTTGGAGATATTTTTTGTTTTGTTGTAGTGTAATTTTTAATATCTAGAGGGACTTGCAGTAATGTTTTTAAACTTAAAATGCAAACACAATTCAAGCACGGAAAAATTCAAAGACCAAAACTGTGTTCACAGTGTCATGTTTTCAGTCTTCTTTTCAATCATTCTTGGTGATGATATCATTAGACCTTCTTCTTCTGCGAAGAATTTTGGTGTCATTTTTGATTCCTCCCTTTCTTATTCTAACCACATAAATCACATTAAGAAACTTTTGTACTTCTATTTATAAAATAGCCTATGTTCATTCATGTCTCTCCTTTTCTGATGCTGAGAAACTTGTCCACGATTTTATTACATACTGCACCAACTACTGCAACACTCTACTGGCAGGTGCCTCTTCTAATCTATTATCACAGCTCCAGTTGGTTCCAAACTCTGCTACAAGAGTCCATACAAACACCTGCATCAGTGAGCAGCACATAATACTCACCCTGCTCCATCTTCATTGGCCCCTTGTGTCTTACAGCATTGAATATAAAATTCTACTATTAACCTGCAAAGCTTTAGATGGTCTTGCACCAGACTACATCAGTACCCTTCTCCATCCCTATCCTCTTATTTGCCCAATAAGATTCACTGATTCTAGTAATCTCATTGTGCCCTAAACTAACCTGAGGTCTATGGGTGGCAGACCCTTCAGCTCTATTAAACCCAATCTTTGGAATACCCTCTGTAAATTAATTTGATATGTTCACTCAATTCATTCAACACATTTATTCAGGAAGGCATTTAACATACCTTGACATTCTGACTTTTCTTTCATTTTACCCTGTCCAGGTACACAGGATGATTTAATTTTTTTTTTCAAAAACGGTTATTTGTTCAGCATTTTCTTGTAGTATTTTGTATTTTTGTATTTTATTCTGGTCTGTTATCTCTTATTCTAATTCTAAGTTTTATGTTTCCTGTATTTATCTTTATTTACTGTTTTATACAGATATTATTAAGTTGACCAACTTTCTGGTATCTTGTGACCTGTTTAATCTGTTCTTAAGCCTGCAGAAAAAGCTGCTGCTATGGACAAAATCTTGCATTGTTCCTGCTTCAAAGCAGGCAGGCGCCTCTTCATCTAATGACTACAGACCACTGACATTACTCCTTACATCATGAAGACCTTTGAGAGGCTGGACCTGGAAAATATAAGTCCTCTTTTGGAAGACCACATGAACCCACTACAACTTGCCTATTGAACAAAAACTGAAATGGAGGATTCAGTTATCTATAGACTTAGACTTACTCTCATCTGGACAAAGCTGGCAGCACTGTAAAGATTTTGTTTTTGATTTTTTACAGTTCCTTCAGTACCATCCAGCCATCCCTGTTGAAGGTTAAGCCCAGAGATATGCAGGAGGATAAGCCTATGGTGTCCTGAATAATGGCCAAATTGAGAGGCAAACCGCAGTTTGTGAGATTCAAGGACTGTTTCTCTGTTATGAAAGTGACCAACACTGGAACAGTGCAAGGAATAGTTTTGTCTCCTTTTCTCTTCACTCTTCTATACCTCAGACTATAAATATAAAATCAGCTCATGTCACTTGCAAAAATGTTCTGATTATTCGGTTCTTACAGGATGTATTGATGAGGGGGCTGTGAGACAGTATAGTGAGCAGAGGAGTCAGGTGGAGAACTTTGTTTCTTGGGGCAGTAAGAATTGTCTGCAACTTTACATCAGCTAAACCAAGGAACTGATTATTGACTTTCACCCTTTCAAACAGCCTCTACACCAGGTCACTTTCAAGGAGTGGATATAGGAGTGGTGTACTGCAACAAGAACTTGGGTGATCACATTAATGAGAGGCTGGACTGATCTTGTACCATAGCTTGTACCACAGAGGAACTATATAAAAAGAGCAGAGCAGGTTTTTTCTTAGGAGATTGCATTCCTTTAATGGGGTAGTGACATCCTTCACACCTTCTTCAACTCAGTGATGGCCAGTGTGATTTTTTGCATTGTGGTGTGCTTTGCCAGCAACAGCACTTGAGGAGACGGCCACTGAATCAACAAACTAATTAAAAGGACAAGCTCTGTTATAGGATGCACTCTCCAAACTGCCGGCGGTAGAAATGATGGAGAGAATGATAACAAAACTGAGAGCCAGCATGAGCAATGCTGCACATTCTCTCTCTGACATGCTAACACCAAGGACTTTCTGCAAATAAATTATTAAGCAGAAGTGTGTCAAGAAACACTACGTAGGATCCTATATACCAATGGCAAAACTGCAGAATGCCACACTGCGACTGAAATTTTTTCTTTTTAGTTATTCTTGTTGATATACTGTATGAAAGAATTTGTTTTTTACCGTAATATAATATTACAGATTGACTGAACTTCTGTAAAACATCAATTTTTCCTCAGGGACAAATACAATTCTATTTATCTATGTAAAAGTTATATTTCCTGTTGTTCATTTTAAATTTTTTGTGAAGCACTTTGAGCTTGAGAAAGGTCTCTCTATTATAAAAAGAAATCCTGGAAAGCAAAAGTAAGGTGACGATACGTGATCTTCTTGGGAGTTCTCGAAAGACATTTAAAAGACCTGCGAGACAAAAGACACTTGCCACGGAGCGTCTCGCGGGGACGTGGAACACGAGATTCTTGCAAGACACTCCCTACTTACAAAAGATATAATACAAAAGCAAATCCATCAAAAAACTATCAGTCGTGTAAATGCACGTAGTTCACACAGATTAAATGCTCTCAACACATATAAAGCGTATAAGGACAATACGGAGAATAGAGACCCAAAGGCGTTGGCGAGAAAAAAAGGCAGATAAGAGATTATGAATCCAGTAAAATTCGAAAGTATTGCAGCGTCCCAGCCAGGTTGCGGTCTTTTTGGTTTTAAGTGACTGTTCGGTCCGATTGAGGGTTGGCGGAGTACAGCACGGAAGACTGATAGCGGGGTATTGATTGATGTGGTAAGGGGGGTGCGAGACTTGGGGGGATGATGGGTTGGAGAAGGTGCTAGAATGTTATGTTTGGGGTTATGAAGTCAGCGATTGTTCAAGTAAAACTTTTGTGACACTTTATCATGTCAGTCGCTACAGTATCAAAGAAAAGATAGAAAAGATCGTATTACCGCAAAACAAACGGTGATTAATCATCAGAACCAGGTGTAATTGAAAAAAGAGCAGGGCAAATCGAGGTCAGAAATAAAAGGCAAAGAGTAGACAACAAAGTATTTTCGCATTCGCATCATCCAATGCACAAAACGTGGATTTACACAATAATATACCATACGCTATGAGAATCTGTGGTCCTGGAACAGTTAAAGCAACGACAAGTTGAATTTCAAAGAATACACAATTCGGTCAGGTGTATATTTATGATCACGGAGAAGCGATGCAAATTTTAACAGGCAAATAAAAGGTAATGAATATATTCCATGAATAACATTACACACCAAAGGAGATCGTGATATGCCATTCGTATTAAAATGTGCACAGTTTACTGTGAGAATAGCTTTTGCTATGACAATCAATAAATCACTGGGACAAAAATTAGAAAAAGTTGGATTATTTATTAGAGAAACAGAAGCAATATTCACTCATGGGCAGTTATACGTTACGTTGTCACAATGTGTCTCCAAAAAATATTGTTTTTAATGAAACTTTAAAGTAAAAGTGCAAATAATGACATTGAAACAATTCCAAAGAAAAAAAAATAAAATTGTATATCCGATTAACCAGACACAGGGGATGGGGAGCGAAGCAAACGGGGGCGAAGCTCCCTAGTGCTTTATAAATAAAATGCATTATTATTTCATTATCTTTTTTCCAGGTGGTCCTCATCAAAAACAACTGTAGCAGTACTTCCATAAAAATATTTAAGTCTAGAAATCTACATTTGTAGGAAGATAACTACAGTTAATTGTGGTCTTCCATTCAGATTAGATTACCTAAACTGTATTAATCCCTTTGGGAAGTATAAGTGCGTTCTGTAGCAGAAACATAAAAAACAAAGAAACAGACGCACAGGGCAAATAATACAATCAATTGATAGATAGATAGATAGATAGATAGATAGATAGATAGATAGATAGATAGATAGATAGATAGACAGATTATATATTGTTGTACTGTAAAACAGCAAAACTCATACAAGTAAACTTAAAGAGTGCAAGTATTTAGTCTGGGATGTCTGGAGTAAGCACTGAATTGCCTGATTGCAGTGGGCAGAAATGGTCCCCGGGGCACTTCTTAACACACCCTGCAAGAATGAGTCTGAAGCCAAAAGTGTTCCAAGAGAGGGCCACCTGTAGGGGATAGAGAGGATTTTTCATGATGGCATCCAACAGCTTCCACTGTGTATTGGGTTTGCTCTGTGATGGTGCAGGCTTTCCTGATAGGTTTGTTCAGACATTGTGTGTCTTTTAAAGTCAAGTTGTTTCCCCAGGAGACTACAGTGTAGAACGATATACTGGTTACTATGGACTTTTAGAACATTTCCAGTAGCTTGTTGCGCACATCAAAAGACCTGAGTCTTCTTAGCAAGTACAATTTGCTCTGACCCTTCTTGTACATTGTCACTGTGCTCTAAAACCTGTCCAATTTGTTGTTTATGTGAACTCCCACGGACTTGTAGCTCTGTACCAGTTCCACCTCCTCATCCTGAATGGTGAACTGGTCTCAGAGGCTCTTGGCATGCTGGAAATCTACCATCAACTCTTCTGTCTTGCGATGCTGTACTGCAGGTGATTCTCGTTGCTTTGTTTTCCACAATTCTTAAGTACTTCACGGCTGATGAATTTTAGGAATTTTTAAAACTAAGTCGTGTAAGTTTTATTGGATCACCTGGCAGAAGAAATGACCAATCTAACTTAACGGTCCCCATGTCTAAATGAAACTCCGTTTGTTTGCATCGTTAACTTTTTTTAGGACTGGAAATGGTGCCAGTCGTTTTGAACGAAAGCTGGCAGGATGCTACTCCCAACTTTTTCAACCGCACCCTTTTCAAAGGGCTTGCAAAAGTAGTCATGCTTCCCGACGACTACTTTTAAAATAAGTCTATCCTACTGAGTACATTGAGAAATTAATCAGAAATTCTTACCTTGACTTCAGCGCCCTCGGGTCATATGTGACATGCTGAGCAAAGACAAACACTCAGGCGCGCTCTTCGTTCGTTCGCTGTGCCCGGAGGGTAATAGGGGGAGTGACGGGGAGGGATCTGCCATCCCAAGAAGAGGAATGCCAAGACTACGCAGCACTCCAGCCTCTGACGTCACGAAATCCCGTAAACTTGCCCTTTAAGGTTTCCAGGGGCTACGCTCATCGTGTCAGAACGAGGCCAATTGACGTCAATTCACGGCTGTGATTGGCTCTCCGTCTTGTTTCCGGTGCAGCGGCCACCAAGGACTGGGGAAAGACAAGCCTGGAGTTTTGTGACGAGCAACAGAGAACGAAAAAACAGCAAATAGTCATCTGAAAACACCAGTAAGTGTGTCGTGTTCCTCTTTAACAAGAACTGAATGAAACAGTGAGCATTGTGCTTTAAGGGGAGCTAAAGTGGGGAAACCATAGCTTCATAAACCGATGATTCCTGTTTGTTGTTATTGTAGTTTCCAAGATGGCGTCACTAGGAAGAGTGAGCTCTGCAGCTGCGGTGCTGGCTCTGTTTACTTTACCTGAGGTTGCACGTTAATAATGACCTCTTCTTTTCATTCGTTCTGCTTTGAACTTGCAGATGTTTGTTTTTCCTCGCTTCTATTCTGTTTTATTTTGTAAAAGATCTGCTGTACTCCCTCTGTTTACCATAAAACATCAGAACCAAAATGGAAACGTTTTGACAGTATGTTTAATGAGTAGTCTTAAAGATGCATTTTACTTTGTTGTTAAGACTGCTAAAAGACCTGTGAAATAATGTTCTGTACTCAATTCACAGTTGTACTGTGGACTACTCTTTTATAAGAATGTGATTATGTAAGGTTGTTGACTATTCATTTAAGAAAAGCAAGTACAGGGTCGTCAGTCTTCTGTAATGTTATGTTCAGCTAACAGTGTGTCATTTCAGGTATGACCCCGATTATTATTATTATTATTATTATTATTTTATTTTCAACTTGTATTTTATTTATGTGGTACCAGTCAAGTTGATACTGCAGATGTTCTATCGCATCTTGTTTCTGTCATCAAGTGTTGGTCTCTGCATTTCTGTAAGGGGCAGACTGTATCAATATGCACATTATTTCTCATTGTACCCGTTTTAGCTTCTTTCTGCATTTTTTTCCTCTCGCATTAACAATTGCAAGATTTCAAGCCTCGTCCAACAAAGTTTATCGGATACACATTTTTTAGATGTTTAAAAGTTTTTTGATGAAATATTGCTAATGTTCCCATTATAGTCTGTGCATTTGTCGTGGGTAATCTCTAATTTACCAGAAGAACTTTAGACCTGAACTATTCAAACATTTGCATGTCGGTGTTTATGATCTGTCAATGGGTTAAAATAAATATTTTAAGCGAAAGTGCATTTACGACAGAATTTAGGAAGCACTTCTTTACGCAAAGATTTGTGGGAATCTGGAAGGAAACCACGAGACACCTAATTGATGCCGAAACCTTGACAACCGTTAAGAAGTACCAGAATGAGATGTTGGGACAGATTAGACATTAGGTAAACAAATGAGCTTGATGGACTGAATGGTCTTTAATGGTTTTTCCACATTTCTTATGTTATTACATATTTTTGAAGCAAACATCACTTTAATCATTGTTAACAAGGAATTCCTTAGAACCCAACTTAAGATGTTAACTTACAAATTGCTGCATAGTTAAATATATAATATGAAGCTTTTTTTAACACTTTCTAAAGTATTGCACATTACACACAAGACTAAATGACAATAGAACTGAGAGGAAATCAAGGGTGTCCTGGACTAGTGGAACTACCTTAAATGTTTGCTTTTAACTGCTGCTTAATCTTGTAGTGGTAAATACTTTCTCATAGTAGCATTTCTTGAGTTTTCTACCAGTATTTTAGCTTTTTCAGCCACCACTTTATTCTGTATTTCTTTGCATTTTCTGTGAAATTTTTAATAAGATGAGAAAACCTAAAAGTCTTCCTCTAACCTTATGACTGTTAACCTTTTTGGTGCACACAGTTTTGCACTGTGGCTTTTTTGTTTATTTGGAATAGTAAAATAACCTAAAAAGTTTATACTTTGTATCCATTGTCGAACCTGCTTAATCCAGAGTTAGGGTTTTAGTGGGTAATAACCACTGTTTCAGTCTTCTGTACAAGTGATTGTTGTGACATGTTAAAAATACAATGTTCCTTGACTTGCTTTTACAACTGTTACTGTTTGCACTTGGTGGTAGGAAGCATTGCAAATTATATATTAGGTAGACAACTCAGTTAGTGCTATGGTTAATAGCTGTATTGTTAATTGGGTGATGTACAGATTATTTTTATGATAAATCGAGTGATATATATATATTTTTTTTTTAAATTATACATTCAAAGTGACTCTAAGTAAAACACAATATTCCATGCTTTTCCAGAACCCTTATTTGTTTAATGGCTTACCATAACAGCAGACTATGACCAAGTAGGAAGGAAAGGAGGAATTTCTTCTGAAGACTTTTATCCAATAAAAAGGTTCCATGTAAAATTACTTGTGTAGTTTTGTGATTAAGTGCTCATCAGCTTTAGCTTTTCAAAAGCATTTTTGTGTTAATGTGATAAGTGTCATTCTTCAGTCAAATATTTCCAATCTGTCCTCAGCCCATCAGCTTTTGAAAGTGCCCAAATGAATGTCCCATTTAAATAGAGAGTCTTATCAGTGTTTGGTAGCCCGAGCTGTCAGCATGTAGGCATTTGTCTTGCATCACGTTTGCTAAGGAATGTTTTAGTATACAGAACTACTAAGCTGTTAATCTGCACTTTCTGATAAAGTTGTACCAGAACAAAAAGTTACATTAGGGTTGTCAAGTAATTAAAATTTTTAATCATGGTCAAAATATCTCTCAATTAATCTTAGTTATTTGAATGTTTAACCAAAGTAGTTCAGAAATGTCACAGTAGTCCCGAGAATGTGATTGCTGTACGATGTCTTAGCTGTTCAAACTGGAAAGACGTACTTTTCATATTTACCTTTACTTATTCGGCTTACACCTTTGTCTAAAATATTTATGATACAATTGGTTACATTTCTTTTACTTTTCCAACTGGAGCTCAGGTAGGTCTCTTGATTTGCTCATGGTCACACTGTGTCAGTAGTGGGATTTGAATCCACAACCTCAGGGTTTGAAGTCAAAAGCCTTAACCACTATACCACACTGCAAGTATAAAATCTTATTATGTGACACAATAGGCAAATGTGAAGGTAATGTGTAAGATTTGTCTGACCATGCTGAATGACATCTCTCAGTCCTGTATCTTCAGTTATTTTTAGAGGTCTGCGGTCTGATGGGATCCATTTTGCAATAAATGGCAGTAGTTTTTAGATTTTTGTTTCTTTGACATAAGTTGAGTTGTACATTAATGGATTGTTTTCTGCTGCATATTTTGCTGCCTAATATTAGATTTTTTTAACAGCACCACCATGCATGTGTTGCTCCTACGTAACAAGCCGAATAAGTTCTACTTTTGTGATATTTAACTTTGCCTGCAATTAGTTTGCAAGCATTGACAATTTTTGTCCTTTAAGCCATCTGGGAAAGTTTTAGATCAAAACCAGCCATAATAAAGTTCATCTTTCTTAGGCATCGATAACACTTTGAGCAGTGGTTCTCCAACCATCTGTTCAGAACCCCTGCTAATATAAAGACAATGCTGCAAAGCAGAGCATGATCTTAAGTTGGTTACTGCTAACAGTACTTGCACTGCAAGACTTTGTATAAAAGTGTGCACAATTATTAAGCAAGTTGTATTTTTTGTGAATTCATTTTAATATGGAACACATATCTCAGTCAATCCAAAATGTTAATAAACATGTAACTTGAGTGTTTTACAAAGGAAATGTGAGTGTGAAAATTCTCAGGGGAGTACATGTGTACACAATTATTAGGCAACTATTATTGTGTAGAATTATTATGCAACTAAAGGAAAAGCAAACATTTTCCCATCTCACTTCGTTTTCATCTGTTAAAGTGAGAATAATAAACCACTCAAAATTTACACGTAAAAATTTCTTACATTTAAAAAAAAAAAAAATAATAATAATTCAGTGACCAATATAGCCATCCTTCTTTTCAATAACAGTCAGAAGCCTTCCATTCATGGAGTCTGTCAGTTTCTTGATCTGTTGACAACTTTTTGTGGAGCAGCAGCCACAGCCTCTCCCAGACACTGTTCAGAGAGGTGTTCTCTTTTCCTTCCCCGTAAATCTGCCATTTAAGAAGGGCTTTAGGTCAGGTGAGGAAAGGGGGGGGGGGCCCATGTCATTTTTGTCATTTTTCTTTTAAGGCCTTTACTGGCTAACTACGCAATGGAGTACTTCGATGCATGTGATGGACCATTGTCCTGCATAAAAATCATGTTCTTCTGGAAAGATGCAGACTTTTTCTTTTACCACTGCTTGAATAAAGTGTCTTTGTCTTGTAAAAACTGGCAGTAGGTTTGGGAGTTGATTTTTGAGTCCATCTTAAACCTGAAAAGGTCCAACTAGCTCATCTTTAATAATACCAGACCATACCAGTACCCCACCTTCATCTTACTGGTGTCTGAGTTGAAATGGAGCTCTGTGCCCATCACTGATCCAGCCATGGGCCCATCCATCTGCTCCGTCAAGAGTCACTCTCATCTCATCAGTCCATAAAACCTTTGAAAAATCTGTCTTCAGATTTTTCTTGGCCCAGTCTTGACGTTTCAACTTATTTGTCTTGTTTAGTGGTGGATGGTTTTCAGCCTTCCTTATTTTGGCCATGTCTCTGAGCACTGAATACCTTGTACTTCTCGGCACTCCATATAGGTTGCAGTTCTGGAATATGACCGCACTGGAGGATAATGGGTTCCTGGTAACTTCACGTTTGATTCTTCTCAAATCTTTGGCAGTTAATTTGCATCTTTTTTTTTTCCCCCAACACGTTTCTTGTGGCCCTGTTGATTATTTGCAACAAAATGTTTGATGGTTCTGTGATCACGCCCCAATATCTGAGCAATTTCAAGAGTGTTGCATCCCCTTGAAAGACTTTTTACAATTTTTGACTTTTTAGTGTCAGTTAAATCTTTTTTTTTTTTGGCCCATTTTACCTGAGGAAAACAAGCTGCCTAATAATTATGCACACCTTGATATAGGGTGTTGATCTCCTTAGGCCACACCCTCCCTCATTAAACAAATACACATCACCTGATATGCTTAAATCCAATAACTATTCAAGTTTGTACAGCTTAGAGTTTTCAGCCTTTTTCATTGGCTTACCACCTCCTTGAATTGAAATGTTTTGAAGAATCCTCATTTTTTCCCAGTTTTTAATTTTTAAGTTTTGAACTCTAACCAAGCACAACTAAAAGGATTTTTCTTAACACCATCCCCTCCCTCTAATATTGTACTTATTTATTTTAACAAGTGGTTGCAAATGGTTGTTTATGTGGTTATGTACGTCTTTTAGTTTTTCTTATCTACATCAAATGCTTTGTTAATTATTTTTAATGTATTAGCAGTAGTTTGATAAGCAATAAAAATTTGAATGCATGAGATTTCTGTATTTTCAGTTTACAAAAATGAGAAAGTAGCGTATGAATCCAGATCAAAAGAAGTATAATAAATAATACTTAAGGACAAAAATAACTCTGCCAGTTATGATGGATGAATGTCTTTACATAAGAAATCTGACAAGCAAGAGGAGACTATTTTGATTCTTGGACCTTGAAGGTTTCTACTTCAAGTACATGTCTAGATAGCTTGTTCCAGATTCCCACAACACTTTGTATAAATAACTGCTTCCTGGCTTCCGTCCTATATGCACTTCCCCTTAATGTCCACTGATATCCTCAAGTATGTGAATCACCATTAAGTTGAAAGAATCCAGCTGCGTCAACTGCTAAGTCCCTTTGAGAATTTTGAAAACCTGAAGTAGGTCCTGTATTTCTTTTTTTATAGCTTCTGTGTGTTGCTTTGACAATGAAATTGCTGTGTCAAAACAAACCCATAAGTTCATGTTTGTTTTATAGGGTCATTATTGTCAATGTTGGATTCCAGTTATAATAACTTTAAGCACAGTTCTACTTCTAGCTTCTGCCTGTTCTTTTATTTATTTTTAAAGGAAGAATAAATGTTACCAAATATTGGCAACTCAGTCTGAAACAGTAGCTTTCTTCTGTTGATTACTAGTAATAATCCTAAAATGCAATGTTAAGCATGTGTTTGTTAAGTCCATCTTTGTTCTTATATATTCCTCTGTCTTAGTCTGCCAATTTGGAAAGCTGTTTGAAAAATAGTGGCACAAAAACAAGTTCACCAAAACTAAAAATCTTGTAACGTTGGAGCAGCACACCAAAAAGATAGACAGACACACTGTGCAGACTTCTTTTTCTAATGGAGCAGGTGAAAAACACAGCAGTCACCTGAAGCAGTTCTCTTAATTCCCACTTTTTATCTACTTTCTTGTTTTCCCTTCACATACAACCTGACAATTGTTTATCTACTGCAGAGTGAGAACTGCTGCTCTCTTATTTAACTACATGGACATTTTGTAACCACATAGCAGTTTTGTTAGAAACATGCACACCAGTAGCCAGCTAGAGGTCATTTTGTAGGGCTTCTCATGTTCCTCTTCGCACAAAGGAGCAGATACCGGTCTAGCTGCTGGGATGATGCCCATCTACAACCCTGTCCTGCTCTCCTCGTTTATCGGCCCATCTCGTGGCTTCTGTCTTGTTCTTGAGACTGTGCTGGGATATACAGAAACTCTTCTTGCGATGGCACATATGGATGTGTTATCCTGGAGGAGCTGGACTACCTGTGCAACCTGAATCGGCTGCAGGTACCTCCTTATGCTGTTAGTAGTGACAAGGACACTAGCAAAACTCACAACTTGAGAAGAATCAGTCAGGAAGCATTAGGAGAGAGCAACTGTCTGAGGCTACCACCTTTAAAAACCTTCCCCTATTTGGGGGTTGTCTTGCTGTTGCCTCTCCGTTGCACCTGTTGTCACTTTCATTTGCACCAAAGCAGAAGTTGATTCACAATCGCTTATACTTTCGAACTTCACTCTGAAGCTTAACTAAGTTGGTGTTAGACTATTATGATATATGAGTGTTCTCATTATTTTTTGAACAGTGTAGTAGACCAAGTATGCTCTTTAGTGTATTGCCCCAATACCATGCTACACATTTGCAGAAAGTATGTGTCACCTTCCATTTTGTTTCATATAGTAAAAAACATATTTAATTTTAAAATTGAGTTTTGATCATTGAATAAAACTAATTTTAAATTTTATATTTTTCATTTTGGGCAATAAAGACATTTCACTACAATGTCAGCAAGTCTTAGACCTTTTCGAGAAGCAAGATGCAGACAGTATTGACACAAAATACAAAAAGCTTTAAAGATTTTCTGCCATTTAAGATTCACCTTTATTAAGAAATGCAGATAGACTGTAAATATGCCATATTTATTGATGTATAATATCAGGAGATAATTGTTAAATACAAGCAGCATATTTGTGTTGGATGTTAGCCTTAGGATTGCTATTTCATTTTGTCATTCACATCATGGAAAATGTGGATACCACAGTTTTAAGTTATCTTCTATTTTAGGCATCTTATTGTGCAATTTCCACATATTAATAGTTGCTAAAATGAATAATATATTTTTAAAAGCTCCTTACAAGGAACCCAAGGATAAATTACAGTGGAATTATACAGTTAATGAAAAATATAATGTACCTTAAAAGTAAAAATATAATGCTTACCTTTTTTAATATTAATATATTAAATATATATAATATAAAATTATTAATATTAATATTAATTTTAATATTATTGGCATGAATGTTGTCCTAAGGGTTTTAGGTAACACCTGTATGAATGATCATATTGTTTACTGGATAAACCATTTCTTTGTAGACCCTTATTTCCCATACTAGCAATGTCCCCAAAGTCATTAAACATCAAGAGTCGGAGTGCACAGAAAATGACTTGAAGCAAAAATGTGTAAACAGCTGTTAAGTGCAGAATAAAACCCAAAGCATACACTGTATAGGTTTGAGTGAACCTCCTTTTGTACTTGTTTATCATTATACCTGTATATGCTGTCTTAATATCTGTTTTGTTCACAAAACCTTATTGTTTTCTGTAAACTGTTGTTTAGTAAGTTTGTTGTTAATGGTAGGTACAAGTCTTTGTTAACAACTAACACTCTGATTGCATAGTCATATATCTTATTGATATAACATCTCTCATAAACATCTGTAATAGAGAAATATTGGTCATTTTATGAGCAAGGGAGTATTCATATCACTGTTTTAGCATATCCTAATAAGAACCTCTTCTAATAAACAGGAAATATTGGAGATTAACAGTTTTGCAAAACTTGCAGCCATGCTTTTGATTGAGGGGATTGGAGTAAATAAAAGGTTGTAAATAAAAGGTTGTTATACTTTATTATCCTTTGCAAGAACTCTAAAAGCTGAACCCATCCATATGTTAATATTAAATGTTTTAGATGGCAGTTTAGCTGGATATATCTTGATTTGGATGTAGAAGTAGGTGACATGGCCAAAAATCCATGTCAGTATATAACAGATGTGGTTTTTAACTGATAATGGCATAATGCATTTGTATATTTATTTTCAGACTGAAATATGTCTGTTTATTAAATCACACAAGTTAATAATTATTTGTGCACACAGTTGCACCTCTTTATCCATCAAAACACTTCATGCTTCAAATCACACCACTTTGGAGAATATCCTTAAAATAAGTTAGGGTCACTTTAGAAGTGGCATATCATTGTTTGTCAGTCGATTGAGATCGTAGTGTATTTTATTAGTAACACTTTTTTTTGTAATTTAACTTTTATGTTTAAAATAATTTAGTTTAATTTTTCTAAATTATGTATTAATACTTTTTAACAGTGGCTTCCATTTGTTCTTTATGAACATGCATTCAATTTTGATTAAACTGAATTCATAATTATAACAAACATTTTTATTAATATTTGTTGCAAAAAGTTGAATATAGGGATTGCATTAAATTGTTTTATTTATTACTTCTCCTTTACCACACAATGCACATCTTCAATGTATATTTTTTGCTGTGCCCTGCTTTGTACAAAGCTCACCCAATATTTTGAAATAACTACTGTATTTCGCAGTAGTTTCAGTTATGCATTCTTCCTTCAGATTCCTTTTTCTTGGTGGTCTTTTGATTTTATTGATTAGAATGATAAAGGGCAAGAGCATTTATACCCTCCAAATTAATTATTTTTAAGAAAACTGCATTGTTCCAACTTCTTGAATTTTTGAAGCCATTCTCAATTTATATTTAAACTGAAGGTGGCCGAATGCACAAATCCTGTATTTTTTTTTTTTTATTGTGTTGCCATACTAAATGGCATCTTTTGAAGCTTATTATTATTATACCTGTGTACAATATTTTTTCCATATATTGGCAAACTCAGTCATATCAGTTCCACGTATCAGTAGCAATCTTGTTACATATGTTAAACATTGTATTTAGCCTGTTAGATATAAATCAGTGCATAAATTAGAGATATGTTTGAATTTCTTTAACTTTTGTTAGCATTGGAGATTTTTTCTCATTGCTGTTAGTGAATCACTTGTTGCAGCAGAAGACGACCTTCAGATTTGCAAATTTTACTCAGATTTTCAGTGAATTCACTGAAGATACATATGTGAAAATACTAAAGCATCTGGAAAATGGCACCTTGTTTTTTTTCTGCGCTTTTTGTGAATATCTGCCAGTCATGTCACTGTGTATTGAGTTTTTTTAGACTGTGTGCGTTTTGTCCTTTGCTGTAATGGGGGCTAAATTTTTTTTCTTTTACAGTTTATTATTTCAGTTTAATAAATAAGATGAGATTTTGTAGATGAGATATAGTTTTTAAGTGAATAAATTCTGTGGACAGTTCTAAAACTACAGTATTTTATATAGCTCATAAGAGAAAACATCTATTACTTGTGATTGTGTGTATTTAAATGAGATTTTAGCAAAAAGGACCTGACAGGCAGGCAATGAAATCATGTTGTCAGTGGCAGGAAATCATCAGCTGCAAAGAGACCATCTTTCTAGATGAGGCAGAAAATATGGTCTTACAAAGAACTAAAGGTTTTTAGGCATTTTTATGTCTATTTGTCTGACCAGATCTCACACAAGATTTTCCTGAAAATCCACTTTGATTAGGAAGATTTGAACACGCCTGTTGCACTCTGGTCTGGATCTTAACAACCGTACCGAGACCCTTTGGAAAGGGTGGTTTTGGTTCAGTACCAAGTAGACCCTTTGAGGTCTGAATGTGATCTAGCATGAGACTGATTTAATTACGTGAAATGTTATGTATTATATGCGTGCCATACCGTAGTCTAGCTGAACATCTGTAGTCAGTAGTTGGGGTGTCTTATTCATAGAATAATGAGTTGAGTATTAACCTGGTACAGTACATTAAAAACAGTAAAAAGTTTAAAAAATGCATACAGGTACAAAGATAAGACAAGTCACATAAAATAACTCGGTTACTTGCTCAATCAAAGCAGCACCAGATTAAGTGAACAGCAGTTTCTAAAAAAAAAAATGGTGTAAATGTGCGAATTTGCTTGTGATTAGCTCAATCAGAACACATACAGAGGCGAGAGACGAACAGCAGTGCCCTGTCAGACTGCTAATCAAATGTCCTAAACTTACACCTTGAATACAGTACACAGTGTGCACAGGTTGGGCATCCTCTCAATTTGTACACTAACATTGTTTGTCAATGCTAATCAAATATTAATAACAAATGTGCAAGTCAGTAGATGTGTGCTTTGAGATAAACTAAACTGAGGTTACATTCATATTATGGCTGCTGGAGAGTAAATAAGAAACATACAGCTAAATGAAAATCACATGATAAGACTACTGTCATAAAATTGATGCACCATTAGCAGAGCTTGTCTTCTTTTGTACACTCAGCTACTTGAAATGTGTCCTTCAGTGCATAAACTGTGCATAATGTTCAAGAAGTCTTCGAGTTAATCATTGTGCAAAATGCAGAGGTATGCAAATACCCAGCATGATATTTTTTCCTCGGGGTTAAATATTTCTGCACACTGAAAGAAGTCTATGGGATATTTGATAGGTTTAGTTTGCTTGAAAGTTTACAGTGTGAAATGCAACTGAACTAATTGTAAATTTGAAAAAAAGTAACAAAACTTCCCCTGATTTGGAACAAAGCTAATGCACTATGAGTGTGAAATGCCTCTTGAATGCATTGTGGGCTGTTTTACATCACACAAGAAGCAGGTTTTTGTTAGATCTGTTCTTCTTTTGAGCCATCATTTGAGCATTTGAAGAGCTTGTTGGATTCAGGGTGGCAAACAGATATGTAAATGTTAGGTACTCAAGGAATATGTGGAAATTTAAAGTAAACATTAGGAAGAATTTATTATCTATTAGAATGTTTTTAAGCTCAGCAACTCCTCAGAGTTTGTATACTTGTAAAAAGATGTGCAATAGGGCTTTTGGAAAACCAAGGTGAATTCTGAATTGTTTTTTGACTGATGTAACTTACTAAAAAAATAGCCATCAAGCCAGAGTATAAAAGAGATCAGATAGCACCTTTGTTGGCATGAGGCAGATGCTATAGAGTTTGTGACTTAGGCAGATGAAAGATAGCTTTTACAATGGAGGGATGACAGTTTTGACACCACACTGTAACAACATGCTGAGGACAAAAGTACAGCACCACCTACAAAATGAAAATGCACCCCACTAAATGAAAAGAAGGCTACGCCACTGTGATGTATACTTTTAAAGAATGTCCTAGTTGTATTAGGAAAAATGGGTTCTTTCTCTGTAATACTGAAACGAAGCTTGCAGTATAGACATTGATTTGAATCGCTCAGGTTGTATGTTGTTGATTTATATTATTCAATACCTAGTTTCTCTGCAAATAAATTTAAGTGATGATTAAATTAAAGTTTGAATATTACTTTATTGAAACCTGTCCTGTTTATTGATATAGCCTGCCTTAGTGTACTTGCTGTAATGATTTGTTACTTGTTTATTATTTCAAAAGTAGTGACCAGGAAACCAAAGGATAAAAGTAATCTTGCAGGAGAACCTTCTATCCCTTTTAGAGCATGTGAATCATGTTTGTTCAAGTGTGATATGTGCTTGTTCTGTTCGATCTGTGCAACCCATTCAAAGGTAGTATCTGGCAAGTCCCAGGTGGAGTGCAGATCTTGAAGCAGGTTTTGGACTTTGTGATGATAGTTTGAAAGTGTTTCCCTTTCAGGGGTATAAGTTTGTGTGTCCTGACAGGTTTGTAAGTAGAACGACTTCTGGTCCTTGCTTAGGTGTATTGATGCTGAGGTAGCCGTTAAGCCTGCAGTATATATTGTTTTCCTATCATTCGCACAATGTGCACATGTACAGTAGTCTCATCACAGATCGTGCAATGTCAAGTAATGGAAACTAGTAAGTAAGTCAAAAATGCAATCACAAACAAAACACTTAATGATACATATACAGAAATATCCAAAATATTAGGTAGCAGCCCCGGGGTTTTACAAAGAAACACAAAAATATAAAATTATACTTGAGCTTTGTTGTATCTGAAAAAGTATACACAGACATGCCTCCTGCCATTCATTCATTTTTGATACTGTATTTAGTATTGTACAGAAGCAACTTAAATGACACTTAACTACCAGACTGTGTCAGCCGCAACGCATATTCATATTAATGTCAAGTAGGTAAGAACTACGGAGTGTACTTGTAAATTAAGGATAGCAATTTAAGTCTTTCCATTAACTTGCCCACCAATATAAAAAGAACCTTAGAAGTACATTTTGTCACAAGATAAAACGCTTGCTTTATGTGACATTTTTTGAAATTAAAACAATTTCTTTCAGTTGAACATAAAACTGAGAAATCTGAATTTACTTTTATTTGAAGATGGATATACAATGAATTTTAATGAGGCCATTGATCATTTTACACAAAATTAAGCTTGAAAGATGTAATTCCTCACTGTTTGCGTTGGAAGAAAAGATAGCTCTGAGACTGGATTCCTGTGTTTTGTTTTTTTTATGTAAAATAAAATGCAGTGTTATTAGCATCTATTTTCCCCTGTTTGCCCCTAACTGTAATGCTCAGAAAATCTTCTTGCAAGTGTAATTTTATATTTTTGTGTTTTACTTTTTAAAATTATTTTGAGGGGTAAAGATTAAATATATGTCTTAGTTGCCAGATACCTCAGGTTCATCCACTCTCAGAAATAGAATAAAAATGAAAATAATACATTTTTGTAATCCATCTTATACAGCACATTAAAATTAGTTCAGTGTGCTTTACAAAATAATAAAACACCAACTACTTTAAAACAGCCCATTTCATTATGGTCATTTATTGGGTAGAATAATGAATGGTTAAATGCATTACCAGCATATAAACTGTCCAAGAATAAAAACACTAATGAGAAAGTGGAAAGACAATACTATGGCTAAGGATGAAATACTAAAATGATCTCACCACTGTCTTTATTAGTGGAATTTTATGAGCTAGAAACATGATGACTATCATGCTTCTGGTGACAACAGATTTTATTGTGGTACGAATCCAGTTGTGAACAAAAATCTCTGGTAATAAATCTCTGAGAAATCAGTGAAGCTGAAAAGGCAATGCTGTAAACACTGTAAAATTAGTGCTGGTCAACAGCAACATTAAATGTGTTATGTTGATAGTCTGTTTGTCTAAATGGTGGTGGATGGCCTGGAGACAGTTACTTGACAGCAAAGATTTTGCTTCCTGAATATTCTGTATTTTGGCCTGCTATTGGCAGAGGTCATCTTTAGGTTTCCTTATAACATACCATTTATTGCAGTCACCTGTCATAGGTATACATATATAGAACAACAGCTGCAACTGGAACATCTGTGGTGATCTAAAATTAGTGGCACTGCTACTAGTAATGCAGCTCAGATATACCAAGTATTGTTATTTTATTTGTGAATGGGGCAGCAATGCAGAAGAACCTCATTAAAAGAACTGGTAATTCTATAAGTACAGGCAGTCCCCGGGTTACGTACGAGATAGGGTCTGTAGATTTGTATTTAAGTTGAATTTGTATGTAAGTCAAAACAGGTACATTATTTTAATAAATGCTATTGTTGACCGACTGTAACCAAGTGAAGATAAAAGATTAAGATGAGCTCTTCTGCACAACACTGTACATGCTATCACAACAGGAAGGCACCAGTCGTCAACACATCTGATGTACTGACAAGGGGACAAGTTCCTGCTATGTGCATAACAGTACAAGCGGGCTTGCTATTGAGTATGAATGGGGGCGGTGAGGAGCGGTTCATCACTAGCCCACCTCACAGTCACCTACACTACAGTATGCTGCCTGCAGCGTCCACCCGCCGAGAACAAACACAGTGCAGTGAAAGGCGTGTAGTGAATCGCCTGCCACCATCACCATTTAATAGGCAGCCATCCGAGGCACACTGCAATGCTAAACCCCCGCCGCCCCGTTCACCCTCAGTGGCCTCCTTTGAGCCACAACCGGGTCACCGCTTGCAGCATCACCTGCCGGCCACCGAGAATGAATGGGGCAGGCATGTGTGGTGGACGGGCAGTGAAATTGTTTGCCACCGGGAGCCACCTGAGGGACACTACACTGCGTGAGCAGCGAAATCGCCCCTTCCAGCCTCTGTAGAGCCACTGCTTGCAGCGTCCCCAGGCCAAAGATGACGGAGCTGCAGTTACTGAGGCGCCTGCATCACAGCTGTGGCCCTGTTCGTATGTCGGATGTCTGTAACCTGGGGACTACCTGTACTTGGTTCCAGGGCAGAGAAATGTAGCACAAACCACTTGTCAACCCAACAAAGATATTCTTGGCTCCTCTGAAACTTGGACTGATTAAAAAAATAAATAAATAATGCAAAAGCAGTGAATGAGGAAGGTGAAGGATTTAGACCTCTGAGATTGATGTTCCCACGAATAACTTATTAATCAGACACATCATCAATGACGAGCAGTTTAAAGATCTGCTAGTGAGGCAGATCAGTTTGTTGTTCAGTTTCATCTGTTGTATCTTGCATATATATTCAAGGGGGTACCAAACATCCCTGGAATTGTTTAAAAAATGATCTTACTTACAGCAGCTCAGTTTTAGTCAATGTCAAACATTATATGAAATACAGATAGTCCCCAGGTTACAGACATCCGACCTACAACTTCCGAACAGGGCCGCAGCTGCTACGCATGCGCCTCAGTAACTTCCGCTCCATCATCTTCGGCCTAAGGGACGCTGCTAGCGGTGGCTGGACAGAGGCTGGAGGGAGGCGATTTCACTGCTCGCACAGTGTAGCGTCCCTCAGGCGGCTCCCGGCAGCAAGCTGTTTCACTGCCCGCCCACCAACACGGCTGCCCCATTCTTTCTCAGTGGGCGGCTGGTAATGCTGCAAGTGGTGACCCGGTTGTGGCTAAACAGAGGCCATTGAGGGTGAACGGGGCGGCGGGGGGTAGTATTATAGTGTGCATCGGATGGCTGCCTATTGAATGAGGGTGATTCACTATCCTTCTTTGGCCGCACCGTGTTCGTTCTCGGTGGGCGGACGCTGCAGGCAGCATACTGTAGTGGAGGTGACTGTGAGGTGGGCTGGTGATGAACCGCTCCTCGCCGCCCCCATTCATTCTCAATAGCAAGCCTGCTTGTACTGTTATGCACATAGCAGGAAGTTGTCTCTTGTCAGTACATCAGACGTGTTGACGACTGGTGCCTTCCTGCTGTGATAGCGTGTACAGTGCTGTGCAGAAGAGCTTATCTTAATCTTTTGTCTTGACCCTTCAACAATGTCTCTGAAACACAAATCTGATGCAAGTGCTGGTGATACAGTAAAGAAGAGAAAAACCATCACCATTGAAAATAAAGTAGAAATAATAAAAAGGTCAGAGAGAGGTAAAACTCCATCATTCATTGGCAGAGCACTTGGTTACAGTCGGTCAGCAACAGCATTTATTAAATTTATGAACCTGTTCAGACTTACATACAAATTCAACTTAAGTACAAACGTACAGTCCCTATCTTGTACATAACCCGGGGACAGCCTGTACACATGCCCCAGCCATCTTTCCATTCCTGGAAACCTTTCCTTTACTCGTCTTTTTTCTTACCATGTTTGGGGCTCACTGCAATGATTTTTTTCCTCTCTCTAGATTTCCTCCTTAGCAGCAAAGTGTCTTCCCTTAAGTCTCCATTTTAATTTCAGGAGCAAAGGGAAATCACAGGCGACCTGGCGAATTTGGGGGACACAAAGCAACAGCTATGTTGTTTTTGATTGAAATCTGTTTTACGACCAAGCAGATATTTGGAGATATGCTGTCATGGCGTGTATGCCATTGCTCTTGATATTTTTTTTCCTGATGTTTTCCCACAGAAAATTCAACAATTCAGTGTAATGTTGGTGATAACAGTGTGTTCACAGAAAAACTCTTTATTAAAAATCCGAACGTTTTGAAAAATGTGATCATCTTTGTTTTGTTACTTGATATGACTGGACATTCTTTTGTCATCTTGGAGGAAAAAAATTGCCAAAATCACATTATTGTAGAGTAAAATATTAGATATATGCACTCTATCAACTCTGCACAGTACCAGTTGGCAGAGTGATTAACAAGACTGTAAACATACTATATTTAGCGGCATAGTCGATAACACCCAACTACCATGGTATTGACCTATTCCAGATATATGTGGGTACCCTCAGGTACATTGCAGTGAAACACATAAAAATAACCATGAATAAAAACTACAACAGCTATGATTATTTACTCCTTCTACATCACTACGTCAAGAAATTAAGTTTTGTTGACCTAGGCCAAATGACTACCTTGCTCCTGCTGGGCATTCTACATTTCCATTATCTAAGTCCCTGTCTGACATGAAATCATTAATGTCTGATGATAACCTACAGTGGGTTGAAAAAGTGTTTGACCCCCTAGACAAAGTTTAAATTTCCTGTATTTTTTTTCTTTGAAAATGCATCTTTAGTTTCATATTGTTACATATAAATGAGGGCTTCTTGGATGGTAAATTTTCACTAAAAAATCTTGAAAATCAAATTATGCTGCAATGATAAAGAACATATCAGTGACATCTGCTGTTGAATAAGTATTCGACCCCTAATAGCTTGGAGACTTTGATTGTTAACAATGCAATAAGGTTAGTGAAAACAGGTATAAACAATCAAGCACTTAATCCTCTAGCTTGTTGACTGGTCTATAAGTGATTATTTAGACCAATTCTTGGGAACATACAACTAAGAAGTCAGTACAAGTGGCTTATTTGGTGAAACCTCAAAAACTGACAAAAATGAAAACAAGGGAACTTTCTAATGACTTGAGAACCACTGTGATTAAGAAGTTTAAAGATGGCAGTGGTGCCAAGAAGATTGCCCAGCTCCTTAGCCTCGGTGTGTCCACTGTGAAGGCCATCATAGCAAAGTGGAAGACAACTGGACGCATACTGAACCGGCCTAGGTCAGGCCACTCTGTTAAAATAACAAAGAAAATGTCAAGAAAACTAGTCAGAGAAGTAAGAGCAAATCCTAAGGTGACTCTCAGTGACTTGCAAAGCTCAGTCTCTGCAGCTGGAGTGGATGTGCACAAAACTACAATATTGAAGGTTTTGCACAGAGAGGGGCTGTATGGCAGAGTTGCCAGAAAAAAAAGCCACTACTAAAAAATTGTCATCTGAAAGCTTGATTAGAATTCGTTAACAGACATCTTGACAAGAGTCCTGCATTCTGGAGTTATGTACTCTGGTCTGATGAGACCAAAGTTGAACTTTTTGTCCTCAACACAAAGGCGTTTGTCTGGTGGATGGCAGGGGCTGCCAATGATCCGGCAAACACCATACCTACCATCAAGTTTGGAGAGGGGATCATCATGCTTTGGGGCTGCTTCTCTAGGGCAGGCACTGGGTTCCTTGTCCGTATTGAAGGAAGAATGGATGTAGCCGCCGAAGTATAAGGCGAAGTCAGGCACGGTAAGACGCGTGTCAAAGAAATCTCACAGTCCAAAAGTTTGTTTTAAAATATTTAGTGAAAGTTTAAAAGCAAATAATCCACACAAGAATAAAAAGAAAAATAGTTACACATACAGAATAAAGGCAAAAAAAAACTTAGCTTTTCTTGAGAAGCTTTGGTTATTTCTATACTTAAAGGTTATTTATTTCTTCTTCTTCTGTATGCTTTAAACATACAGTTCAACACTTAAATCTTTTATTTTACGTGTTACTTCACACTCAAAAGACCCGTAGGCTGTTGGCACATAGACATGCACCCAGGCTCGGTCACGTACGCGAGCACAAACAAGAACACAGTTAAAAAACCGTATGCCTCTGTACCTTACACAAGGCGAGGCTAAACACTAACTGGAGAACATTGTTTACTCAAAACTGTTAAAAAATGACAGGAAAATACCAACTCAATTCTATTCACGGGGGTTATAGGAACCTCCCATATTTTATGCATTATCATCTAGTAAATATTCATACATTTTATAGAACTAGGAAAATGGCTCTTACACATCCAGCCCCTAATTGTTTATGCTAGGGCAGAAATCAATTACTTAACTTTACTTAATAAGAGCCTTCATTACTTTACCAAACTTAAAGCAAACCTTAAGAAGCTTAAACTTAGTTTCTACTATAAAAACACAAATACTAAACTTAAGAAACTTTAAAGCCTAATATCTAATGTATAAACACAAGCACGAAATTTAAAAGGCTTTAAAAATAAGCATTCAAAGAGAAAATGAGTCATTTTAATTATTTGATCCCTCCTGGATCAGGCACAGTTTGTTCACGGGTCTGTCCAGTGTACTGTTTTTGGTTTGCACACAAACTCTTCTGACTGCACCTTTGGCATCTGGCATTGTCTTGGTGACTCGACCCATTACCCAGGAATTGCGAGGTGTAGCTTTATCCACAATTAGAACGATGTTTCCCGGTTCAAATTTTTTTCTTGGTGTAAGCCATTTTTGACGTTCCTGAAGTATTGGCAAATACTCTTTAGTCCATCTTTTCCAAAACAAATTAGCCATGTATTGAATTTGTTTCCAGCATCTTCTTGGATATGATTCGTTTTGTGAAACAAGTTCAGGTGGCATTTCGAGTTGAGTGTCCATTAACAATAAGTGATTGGGTGTGAGCGGTTCCAGATCGTTAGATGTCTCTGTAAGGGGTCTGTTATTAAGTATTGATTCCACTTCGCACATCAGTGTATGAAGATTTTGATCATCGAGTGTTTGTTGGTTTAGTGTCGAATTTAAAATCTTTCTTATACTTCTGATTTGTCTTTCCCAAACTCTGCCTTGAAGAGAGGCTGATGGTGAGTTAAAAATCCATTTGATTTCTCTTCGCATCATTTCGTTGCCGATTTTTTTCATGTTCCAAATTTTTTGTGGCTTCTCGTAGCTCTCTTTCTGCTCCAACAAAATTTGTTCCATTATCTGAGCGCATGATTTTAATGTCCTCCTGTAACATTTCCTCTTTTTCCTCAGTCGCGTTCTGGAAAGTCTGTATTGTATTGCTGGAGTAACATTTGCTCTACTTCCTTTATTGTCACACAATTGACTGAACATCTTTGCAGTCTGTCTTTGTCGGACCCTTTTATAAATCCATTAACAATCCACCCTCGTTTTATGTTTACACAACATAAAGTCTTTCATCTTCACTATGTGTGATGTGCCATGGTTTCATGACTTTGCAGGCATTTGTACTTAACAACAACAATATTAATAATAGGATTTTTGATTAGACAATTTCTTGATATCTTTTTCTTGAGGGATGTTCTCGCTTTTCACTTGTACCGAGTTCAGTGGGCACACTTCTGGTGTATCAAAAAATCTTTTTTTTTTCTATCCCACAGTCATGTAACTCTGTTAAGACTGTACAGTTTACTAATTTCTGACTATTTACTGCGTCTCTTTCTACAGCGCTGATGTAGATGTGAGACTTTCTTCCAGAAAGATTTAACTGCTTTTGCAGACTTTCAGTGCAAAATGTAGCTGAGCTGTCAGAGTCTTTTAGAGCCGATGTTTCTACACATTTTCACTCGTTTCAGACTTGCTAAGACACACTCTTTATCGGCCCCGGTATCAGAACAAGTCTCTGATGGCTCAACGGAAATATGGGCCAAAGAAATGTTCTTCTCTTCCGACATAACGTTCTCCTCTTTAGGAGGTGTGGCTTTATCGTCGTTGCCTTTTTCCTTATTCATGTGCAGAATTACTAGATGTAACTGAGAGCACATTTGGCATTTAATCTTTTCTTGACAGTCATTACTAAAGTGTCCTTGTTTAAGGCACTTAAAGCATAAGTCTTTAGATTTCAAAAAGTCAATTTACTTTCATAAGTTAATGTCTGAATTTCACTGCATTTGTTAAGATCGCGATTTTCATTGCAAAAAAGACCGTGCTTACCGCTTGTACATCCAGCCATCTCCTCCGTTTTGACTGAGGTGTCTGTATCCATTTTTTCGTCCGCTGCAGAAAAGTTTGTAACAAAGTTGCTTTCTCTCAGGACGCCTTTCAAGAGATACTTCTCTTGATCAGTTTTGTCCTTTTTCGTCTCGAAGGTATGGCTTTGCGGAGCTGAGCTGTACGCGGGATCCAAAGCTGATGTTGGCTGTTAGTTAAGAAAGTTCACTGGATTGGCACGAGGTGTTCGCATGCTCTCCGTACTTTCAATACTCTGTACTTTGCAATGCCACGGTGCTAGTAGGTCTTGAGGAGGTTTGGAGACTTTAGTAGGAAGGTGATCCTTAGTTTCAAATCGTTGTCCGCTTTGTAAGTTGGGCATAATATTTGTACATTTGCCAAGATAGTTCGCAGTATCGCTCTGTCCTTCTCTATCGTTTGGCTTTATTTGTGATCTCCCTTTCTCTTTTCTCATATAGGCATCGGCTTTCTGTAGCTGGTTTCCATAAAGACTTCCGAGTTTCTTTCTGGCCTTTTGATAACCTCCTAACGGTGACAAATGTTTACAGATTTTTAACAATCTTGTGAGGTGAACCTTTAGTAAACTGTGCCAATAGGTCCAATTTATCTTGCGGTTTCTCTATCGCCACATCGATAGCTCTGTCAAATGCTCTTATAAAGTCCACATATTTCAAGGGATCGCCGTCAAATATTGGGATCTTTTTCTGTGGCACATAAGGCGCTTTTGTCTTATACTGTTTCTTTCTGTTGATCGTAGTGCTTATCGTAAAGCGATTGTTGAAGAGGTGCTGGCGCTTTATTTTCCTGCGATTGCTGGGGATTTTTTTTAATTTTGTTGTTACATGGAAAGTCACGAATACTTGCTTCTTGTGGTTTTGTGCTTCTCACATCTGGTTTCTGAGGGACGTTATTAGAATTGGGTTTATCTGAACTTCGATAGCGTCTTTTAAGAACTCCCAATTTTGCTTCGGATTCTGCTATAGCTGCCTCCAATTCCAGTTGATCTCTTTTAATTTTCAATTGAGCTTCTTCAGCTTCTCTTTTAGCTTCACAATTTAGATTCACAATTAAATTCATTTTTTTTTTTAAATCCTTCACAGTCTTCATCACATTAGATAAATGTTTGTATTTGTAGTCCATTTCGGATTGAATTTTAGTTGTTAATGATTTGGACGGATTTATGTCATCATCAAGATGATCCTCCATTGAAACATCATGATCGTCGTGACTTCCGCTCACACCACTGTTACTTTCAATGGGGGTTCGAAATTTTCTCTGGCTCCTGGACTCAGATGCCATGGCGATCTCATAAGGTACTGCGCTTAAAATCTTTGTAATATATACAGATTTATACAGTCTCGTGAAGAGCACTAGCAATTCTCAAATATGACCAACACCGATCAAAGACAAAGATTAAAGATACCTGTTGAGTCTTTTTTAAGTCGTTGTTTTCTTTCGTCGCAGTCGATCTCAGGCGTTGAAAATGCAGACTTGCTTTCTTTTATAATCCAAGGCAATTTTCAATCTTTACTCTTGGTTGTTTTCTAAACTTTAGGCTGGTTTCAAAACTTCAGGCGGGTTTTTTAACTTTAGTGTAGCCGCCGATGTATAAGGCGAAGTCAGGTACGGGTAAGACGCGTGTCAAAGAAATCTCACAGTCCAAAAGTTTGTTTTAAAATATTTAGTGAAAGTTAAAAGCAAATAATCCACACAAGAATAAAAAGAAAAATAGTTACACACATCGAATAAAGGCAAAAAAAAAAAAGGAAAAAATGTATCTTCTATAAAGTTAGCTTTTCTTAAGAAGCTTTGGTTATTTCTCTACTTAAAGGTTATTTATTTCTTCTTCTGTATGCTTTAAACATACGGTTCAACACTTAAATCTTTTATTTTACATGTTACTTCACACTCAAAAGGCCCATAGGCCGTTGGCACATAGACATGCGCCCAGGCACGGTCACGTGCGCAAGCACGAACGCGAGCACAAAAAAAAACACGGTTAAAAAACCGTATGCCTATGTACCTTACACAAGGCGAGGCTAAACACTAACTGGAGAACATTGTTTACTCAAAACTGTTAAAAAATGACAGGAAAATACCAACTCAATTTTGTTCACGGGGGTTATAGGAACCTCCTATATTTTATGCATTATCATCTAGTAAATATTCATACATTTTATAGAACTAGGAAAATGGCTCTTACAATGGATATTAAGAAGTATATCCAGATTTTGGAAGAAAACCTTCAAATGTTAGCCATGAAATTGGGATATGGACAACGCTACCACTTTCAGCAGGACCCGAAACACTGTGCAAAGGTAACCAAAGCATGGTTTAACAAAAAGAAGATCCAGGTTTGGTAGTGGCCTAGCCAGAGTCCAGATCTGAATCCAACTGAAAATTTGTGGCGTGATCTCAAAATTGCAGTTCACAAATGTAAGCCTTCAAACTTTGCCCAATTGGAGCAGTTCTGCAAGAAAGAATGGGAAAAAATTGCCTCCATCCAGATGTGCTAAGCTTGTAGATGGCTATCCAAAGCGATTGCAAGCAGTTATTGCCGCAAAGGGTGCTGCTACCAAGTATTGACTGTGTGTCATTTCACAACATGACTGTCAATTTGCATTTGTTTAGTTCACCAAGCTCCAACTGTTTCAAAATATGTACAAAGAGAAATAAACGTTCACTGTGAAACTCTGCATTTGTGATTTTTATAGGTTGTAATGATGTAAGATAGTAATATGGTGGCTTTCCAGAGGGGGTTGTATAATTTTTCAACCCACTATATTTTGTAAAATTGCTAGCAAACCCTGGCAGTATTTTCCCAAAAAAGGCAAGCCATAGAAATGAGAATAAATTCTTTTTATATGTTTAGAAGCTCATTTTTGATTGAAACTCATGCTGCTACAGTGTGAACAAGCTGTAACATATTTACATCTGTCTTTTGCAGTCCTGTAAAGTGCATTACAATAATCCAGTTGACTAAAAGCAAAAGCATGTTTCAACATCGTAAGGTCTTGCAATGACAGTAACAGACTAACTCATGCTATGTTTTATTACTGGAAAACCACTGTCTTTATAACTTGGGAAGTGAGGAATTTAAAATTTAGTTTGGTTATCAATTATGACACCTAAATTCCTTATTTGTCTGTAAATTATTTCCTAATTTGTTTCCAGTTCCCCAGACTCCCCAGTTCCTCTATTCCCCACTATATACAATGAAAATAATTTCTCACCTGTTCCCATGTTAATTGTAAAAAATAACTTTGCATCACTCTGTAATTCTGAATAGGGATTAACAACATCTGGGTTATATGAATGACTAATATGTATTACTGTGTATCATCAGCATAGAAGTGAAAATTCTCATGTATTTTGGATAATTTACACAAGGAAAGCATGTAAAGCAAGTAATAGAACAAGGATTGATTTCTAAGGCTTACCTTAAACTGTCTCATGTTTCTGATTGGCATTTGTCTAAACTTACAAAGATTTTTTCTCCAGATATATTGGATTATAAATTTGTGACAGTGCCAGGGAGGCAAAAACAATATTTTAGATGATGAATAAGAATATTTCGGCAGTGCTGTAAAAATGTGGTTTTCTTGTATTATACTCTTTTGATTAGAGTTTAGAAACCTTTTTGGTCACATAAGATACAAGAGCATATGGTTCTTGGTTCAAATCCCATTCTAGCCAGTGGGGATCCTACTCTGCTGAGCAAGGCTCTTGACCTGAAAATTGTTCCACTAGTGTTGTACGATGGCTGACCCTGTACTCTGACCTCCAAAGATCATGTGAAAAGACAGTTTATTAATAAAGTATATCAAATCTACGGTAAGGAAGGTATGCATGGAAAACTGGGCTAAAATTCCTCCACAGTAGTATGAAAGACTAATGTAACATTAAGGAAAGCTTCTGGTTTCAGTCTCCAGAAGGTGGCACAACCAGTCTAGAGCAGGGGAGAAATTACTTTTTTACACAGTGCCAGTTGGTGTTGGATTACTTTTCTCATCCAGTAAATTTAGGGGGGAAAAAAGGTGTTTGTTCACTTAGTTTACTTTTACCTTCACTTTTATATGGTTATCGGTTGAATATCTGAAAACATTCAGTATTTAGAATTTTGTAGTAATAAAGAAAACTACAACGTTGGAAATAATGCGATAACCCAAGCAAATTTATCTTGTCAACGCTTCCACCATTTGTGGCTTCTGAAATCCTGTGCAAAGATAACATATACACATGTGAACAGAGTGCAACAGGCATGCACAAAGTATAAATCCTTAGCGGTGACCAGGGTAAGGGTATATATGACCAAGTAACTGGATTACTCATGGTGAAATCTGTGTGTGTTAAACTGGTTTCTCAGAGACAAATATCCCATTTTTGTTTTAACTGGACTAAGTGTTTACAGAGCATTTTAGAAACGGGGGTTCTATAACAAGCAGGTTATTAAAGTGCATGTAAATGTACTTGGTTTTCATTTAAAGTTCATCAGAAGTATGATTCTTTCAGCTCAGACTACGCTGATAGAGCTAAGTTTGTCTCTAAGAAATTTTACAGTCTATTGTAAACTTGTTTTTTCTCTGATTATGCTCCTCTTTGTAACAGTTCCTTTTTGAGAATACAAACAGCTTGAGTTGTTAATGCAACAAGAGGGTTTGTCAAATACTTTTTTAGTCTTTGTGGAACAACAGTATCAACATCAGTCGAAAACTTGGCATTTAAATTTATTAACCTTGTCATATAAGTTGCTTGTGGTACTGACAGCAGTACTGACTTGTAGTTGATTTAAAATGACAAAAAATGCAGCAGCTTTTCTTAATGATGCATTCTTCATTTTTAATCATATCTATTATACTGAAGAAAATACAAAAGTTGTATGAGACACTTGCATCCAGATTATTTTCCACTATAATATTGACTGCTGGAAATATGACCAGGTCTAATGTGCGACTACTGTTCTGAGGTTTAACCTACTGAATAAAAAGAGACAGTCTGCAGAGTGGTAAATGTGTATGGTTTTAACTGCTTGCTTGGCATCGAGCTGTGTGTTTTCTTTTAAAAAAATCTGAGTTTATGCATGTGGTTATTTTATTAGCAATGCATTTCGCTGGCAGCAGAACACCAAAGTGGAAGTTTGGGTGTCACTCTGATTGCGTACAAATCAGTATAAAGAGCTCTGTTTACAAATGTAAATCAAGGAGTTTTAAAAGCAGATTTGGTAAAAACAGATTATTACAAGACTTAACCACTAGGTCTGGGTAAAATATTGATTTTCTAATTAATCATTATTTTTCATTTAAACAATTCAATATTGATCCTTAAATTCTGAAACTCGATTAGTAGAGCTCTATCCTGCTCCATTACTATATGTAGATTTTTGCTTATCTTTGTTTTTGGCCTCCAATCCAGTAGATGTCGCTAATGTGCCAGTTAAGGCTTTCAGTGAATAAGGCACTTTGCTACTTCACATTAAATTGTTTCCTTCTCAACTGTAATTAGAGCCAAGACTTAAATGAGATGTGTGGACTTAATATGGATTCAAACTGTGCGTCAGTAAAGAACTGGATAAAAGCAAAGCCATATGTAAGCTGTGCAACTTAGAAGTTTATCCAGATGTCACCCATAAATGTAATCTCCTTTGACATCCAAGCATGTAGAGCCTTAAACAGTCTGCACTGGAGATGGCATTTAGCTCCACTTACATTTAAATTGTCTCATGCCCAAAAAAATAACAGAATCTATAGCACTTTTTTTCTGTAAAGATATGAGACTCTATACCATTGTTTGAAACAAGCTTGCGACAAATGATACAACCCAGTTATGCAGACGAGCGCCGATTGCGAGACACAACTGGAGCGTTGTCGCTGCTGAAATTGCTGGCTGTTGTTCCATAAACCTTTCTAGCATTTCTAATGCATTGTTCCATTGCGGGACCACATCAATCCCAAATTTTTGTGTTTAAGTCCAGTAAACATTGCTTCTCTTTAAGCACATGGCAAGGTGTACTGCTACGGTGGAAAAAGTTTGCAACAAGCATGCATATATTGGAATTTTGGTACCAAAGCAAGTGTTTGCGCATAGCATTCGATATGAAGTAGCTCCATAATTTGTGCAGCACAGATTATATTAATGGTGTTATCAGTCACAATGACTAGTTTTATGTCTTATGTTCCAATCCAACATCCTTCTCAACATGCATCAAATCTAGATCCTCGTTTTAAAATTCTTCCTATTTGTCTGAGGAGGAACTGTGAGGACACATTTTCGAGACGGATTAATGAGCAACTGAAGATGCATGTAACCCGTAGAATTACAGAAAGACGCAAGTCTTCCTGCTGTTTCTTTAATTTCGACTAATTCAGGATTATTTTAAATGTCTAAAAGGGGAATAAATTTGGCTAACTGTTCGGTTGAAGAATGTCTGCATGGAAATTCATAAAACACTAATAGGTTACTAAATAACATTTATTATTTAAGAAGCAATATTTAATTATTTTATAGTAGTATTCAAAAGATGATATAGCTGTTTAATAAAGTAGATGTCATTACACTGTATTAAAACAAGAAGTCTCCCATAATTTGTATGGACTTGATGTGGTGATACATGTTAGTTAAATTATGCTGAATTATGAATGACTGCAGTGCTGTGAATTTTTTTAAGAGCAATAGTATTTTGTTCCACATCTTGCAAATGATGATTGTTAACTGTTAATTATTAATGAAGTATTGATTCTTAAGTGTCATTCCAAGCATATGCATATGTTATGAACTCGGTATGTTGATACCTTTCAAATAAACTGTTACTAAAATTATATAAATGTTCTCTGTGCATAATTAAGAAATCTCAAAAAAAAAAAAGCTAGAACCTAAAATACATCAGTGAATGCTTATTCAATCAAGATAAAATCAATATCGGATCGGGACATCACTGCTGATACCCAGCACTACTTCCCAGGCATGCAATTCAGATTGCTAATCCTTCATTATGAATTTGATTTTCACTTTCAGGATTTTGAGCATCATGAGACATATTTTTCAATTTTTTTTATCTCCTTTTGCTGTTAGTGTGGAAAATGTGCCAAAACTCTTGCAGTTGAAAGTGATTAAACTCCTGGGCAGATTGGCAACTTAAAAATAAGTTTACCAAAGTTTACTTTTGTGATTTTTACTCACTTCACATTACTCAGGATATTAATCCAAGACTTTAGAAATCTACTGTATGCTTCGCATCATTACGTGGCATCAGTGTAACTTTTAAGCAGGTCTTTTAGCTTATAAAAATTACTGAAAGCAAATATAGAAGTGTGCTAACAGACACCAATCTTTGCAGTGTATTTTTTCAACATCCTGCATTCTTTTGATATTGACCGAAGCAAGCAGTTTTATGTTTGTTATCAAAAAAAGGCATAAAATTACTCTAAGGCCGGGTTTATACTTCACGCAACGCATGCTGCAGCGGACGCTCCTGCTACGCAAGCGTTGTACTGTTTATACTTGCGTGCGTACTTTATGTAAATCTGAAGGAATCCACCAGGTGGCAATGCAAGATATCACGGTGAGAACAGGTTCAGCTTCGCTATGTTGTGAATTGCCTGGAACACCCATTAAATTCCGATGACACCTTACCGTAATATCTCTGAAAAGGATGTTTAATGATTAAATCTATCAATCCAGGGATTTGTCCATTTCAGCTATTTCATTGGGCACGAGGCAGAAACAATCCCTGGACGAGGCATCAGCTCATTGCAAGGTGAATACAAGCACACACATACACTAGCGTCATTTTAGTGTAACCAAAGCTGCATATCTTTGGAAGGAAACCAGAGCACACTGTGGAAACCCAGCAGGAAAACATGTAAACTCCAGGCAGGAAATATCAGCGACGTGACTCCCTGCAAGACAGCAGCGCTAAGGGTCCGCCCCCGTGTCACCCCCATGTGTGTAATTTATTAACAGTATTCATTATTTAAATGAAATTACAGATTTATCTATAAAATGTATCATACATACTTTAATGCATTTTATCATGAAAGTGATATCAAGTATAAATCTAACGATTCCAAATGTGCAGAGAGTTGGAATATTATAAATTTAATGTGCTCATTGTGGCAATCTCTTGCTGTTTGCCGCTGCTTTCAGTACCGGAGAAAGCATTAGAAAAAAAGACGGCACAGATGATAGTATGTGAGACTTTTAAAATGTATCGTGTCATTAACGATCGGGAATATGCGACGCTTGAATATAAAAGCACCGTAAATGCATCTGTATGTCGCCATTTTGCCTCACCACTTCGAACCATTCATCAAACATTGAAGTGCACACACCGATCTCGTAGGATCTGCAAAGCGGCTTTCTTTCACATGTAGGTTGTAACCAGAGACTCTGACGTCACATTCCGACTTCTAGCACACTTGTCTACCCCGACTTTTTAGTGGTACTGCAACTCGCACATGCGGCACGTAATCTCTGAGGACCTGCTCGGAGGACACATGAAACGAATGCTGGGAACGCGTGGCAGCTGTGATGCGGGCGCGTACACATTCTGAGCGTGAAGTATAAACGAGCCCTTAGGGAGTCATGTCCCTGGTGCCCCCTGCCTGGAGTTTGCATGTTTTCCTTGTTGGTTTCCACATGAAGATTTAGGGGTTTGTTGATGCTAACATGACGCTGGTGTATATGTGTGCCTGTATTTCCCTTGCGATGAGCTGATACCCCATCCAGGGATTTTGTTTCTCTCTCGCGCTCAATGCTTGCTGGAATGGGCTCCTCCCTGGATTGATGGATGTAATCATTAAACATCCTTTTCATAGATATTGTGGCAAGGTGTCCACGGAATTTAATGGATGTTTCAGGCACTTCACAACACAGTGAAGCGGAAAATTTTCTCACTATAATGATATCTCACACTGCCACCTGGTGGAATCTTCCAGATTTACGTAAAGCTTGCACGCAAATATAAACGGAACCCTTGCGTAGCAGTAGCATCCACAGGTGTACACATCGTGTCGCGTGAAGTATAAAGCAGACCTTATATTGGTGTTTCAGCATTGTTCTTAATAGCTTTTAATAAAACATTTTACAATTAAATCATTTGTTAGAACAAATATTTTTGAAGTTAATGTTTGCCATTACCCTTTACCAGGAAAAGTTGTTGATGAAATGAAGTTTTTCATTAGCATATGTACCAGTTTGCCAGAGTTCATAGGCACACCTAGATTTTATATACTGCCCATATCATGTGTCATTATTATCGATTTGGCCTGCCTCCAAAAAGTTTACCCACCTCTTCTTTAGGTTAATAAGTATAGAAAAGGGTGAGTAATGAGATTGATTTGGTCCCCATTCCTACCTTTGCTTTAGGCCCCCAAATAATTAAATCCTCTCCTGGATATAGTTAGAATGGGAAAGGGCTGCTTTACAATATTCAACAAGAAATAGTCAAACAATAACAAGTCACGATATCATAATGAAATTTTGTGTTTTAAAACCATGGCGAAGACGTCTCATGAAGGAAATGCAGCCTGACATGCGCTGCTGCAACTCCTCCACTCACTTTTAAAACTGCACAGGTTATAAGGGCTGGCCACCCTTCTGTGGTTTGCCTGACTTCTACCCCAGCCCTGTGCAATTCTTTTCCCATTTCCACTGGCTCGATTGCTATGTGTTGATAGAAAACACATTTGCATTTCCATTTATGTACAAATTTTCTAAAATGTCTACAGTGACTTAATTCTATATTTTAAAAATGTAGTCATTTTGTACATATTTAACAAATGATACTTGAGCCAAGTATATAGTTAGCAGCTTTTATTATCAAAAATATCTGCAGTGAGAAATTCAGCATTTTTGTAATTACTGGTTATTATTTATCCCTTAAAATGGTAACATGTTTTAAGTTATAATTAAGAAATTCAGGCACCCGAAAGAACTTTTATTTAATAAAAACACAAGCCTGTTTTTGACATGGTTTCTTAATTTTGTATTATCATTTGAAAAATACAGGCAATGTAATAGCACTAGCAGCAAATATTCTTTCTTTAATAAATGCAAGTTCAGAAACAAGTACCTTTGTCAAGACTTCAGCAAATATGTGGGGATGTAAAATATCATGAGTTGTGTAGCCCCCCCAAGTACACAAGCAGTTTTCTCCATTTCTGGGGGATGTTTGAGAAATAAAGGTTGAGAAGTACTGATTTAGATGCATAATACACATTAAGGTGATGGTAAGATATTCAAATAAAGTAAAAATACGTAACTAGCAGTAAACTGGCTAGAGGAAAATAACAACAAAGGCCTGCTTTTCCATTTTGTTGAACCAAATTAAACAAATTATATTCATGGGTTCCACTTTAGTAAGCACAACCTTTGTAGCTGTACTGACCCAGGTATGTATCAGAGTTACAAAATTTAGTATTCCTTCACTGATTTAATAATTTTGGTAAAATGCTGAAATATTGTATTAAATAGGCCTTTTTCTTGGTCTTTGAAAAGCTGGTATACAAAAAATATATCCAGTATTATAGGATATGGTAATTGTTTACTGTTATACCTTATTTTGTTTGTTCTGTTACTGGTTATTAGAAACTTTATATGGTAACAGTGGGTGATTGTACTGTGATGTTTCTTTACTTTCCATAAGGACCATTTTAATAAAATGAAGAAATTCGAAAATATTTTTAATTTGCATGTAAATTTGCAAACTTGAGCATTCTGTATAAATTGCATTAATTGGTAGTGCAAAGTAACCATAGCCAGATTTGAACTGGCTCCTACAGAAATGAATTACGTTTTGACACAAAAAAATGTAATGTGGCATCATCATGTCATACTGCATACAAAACTGAACACTACAGAATAAAAATTATTAATAAAGCAAAAGTAGCCTTGGCCCTAATGCCATTCAGTTGCATAGTTCATGATTACTGATTATTATTATTATTATAACATGCATTTTGTGCATTACATTGTGGTAATTTACATTTAGTCTCTAAAACAAAATCATCGTTAGTTTTAGGATATTTAGGCTATATGTCACTTAATTCCATGTGACAATCTTAGTTCATCCAAAGCTAATTGAAGCCTCTACTCAAAACTTGGTAGTGCAAAGTAACCATAGCCAGATTTGAACTGGCTCCTACAGAAATGAATTACGTTTTGACACAAAAAAATGTAATGTGGCATCATCATGTCATACTGCATACAAAACTGAACACTACAGAATAAAAATTATTAATAAAGCAAAAGTAGCCTTGGCCCTAATGCCATTCAGTTGCATAGTTCATGATTACTGATTATTATTATTATTATAACATGCATTTTGTGCATTACATTGTGGTAATTTACATTTAGTCTCTAAAACAAAATCATCGTTAGTTTTAGGATATTTAGGCTATATGTCACTTAATTCCATGTGACAATCTTAGTTCATCCAAAGCTAATTGAAGCCTCTACTCAAAACTTGGTAGTCTTCTCCAGTCATTCAGTTGAACTGGTATTACAATATTGACACCACTCTCAGCTGTGGTGGATGACAGTCTGTTCTCTCTCAATCTAGTCCCTCTTACAAAATGTGTACCTTGTACTTAAAAAAAAAAAATAAATAAATAAATAAATAAATAAAATAAATAAAATTTTCTTCTCATTTTCATTGCAAGAACAGTAAGAGTACACAGAATGAATGAAATCAAAGTAAAACAAAGCATATCTTTATATTTGAATGTAAAGCAGAGATAGTGTATCTGTCATCAAGTATTTTATGTCCTGTAATTCAGAACAAATTCAGCATATTATTCATGTCAGACATTATGTAAGAGGCTATATTGACATTACTATGAAATATTAAAGTGTAAAGAGTCAATAAAGACACAAATATAATTTTTCACACATTACACAAACAATGTAGACAGAATGAATGGAATGGGAAAAACATCGACTTTATCTTTTTCAATTTTAAGTCAATCTATGGCAAACATATTTCCCAGTACTGTAAATGCAGTATACATTCACTTCCTTATAGCACTGTCATCACTGTTAGATTACAACAGGGTTTTTTCAAGTTCAGTCCTGGAGCGCCTTTTCCACTGAAGGTTTTTGTTTCAAGTAATGTCTTCTTTTAGGTGGACTCCTGTTAATTATGAAGGTTATCATTTGTCAGTTTCTATGTTTTCTTCTGCTACTATAGAAATTACAAGGTGCTTTGATTACTGGATGAGGCAACCATCTACTGTATGTGCTTTAGGCAGAGATCTGTATATCTTGCTGTTTTAAGCATTTTGTACTTTGTTAATGTTCAGCTTTTGTAAGCCATTATTTGCTAGTAAGTACATGAATGGATTACACTGAAGTTGCTGTTGCCGTTGACCATTAGTATTTATTGCACCCATGTTTAGAAAAAAAGTGATTTTAAAATGTCAAAACAAAGTTAATCATTTAAAGCTATGACATGTAATTCTTAATTTCTTCAAATTTAATTCTCACACTGATACCCTTTCTGAATGCTAAATAAGAAAAAAGTCACCCAATTAAATGAGATCTATTAAAGGTAAAAATGATACACTGTTTAAGAAATTGGGTGGAGCAAAATCTTGGGGTCCATGTCTGGATTTGTAAACTTGTTGATTAGAACATGTTAGGATCTTGACTAAACATATATTAATTGTAATTCTGCACAGCAACCACACTTGCCATTTGCCCGAGGGCACAACAGAGGATGATTACTCATCAAGCAAAGTACTTTACCAACCCTGCATGACTGGCACAGCCACAGAGCATTGTATTCTTTGCACACAGAAATAAAATGAAATATGCATGAAAATAGCAAGTAGATATAAAAGATGCATTAACTTAAAAACAACTTGCATATCACCTGTGTTTTTAGATTTCAGCTGTCACCAAGACAACAGTGTGGTGTTTTGTATATTTTATTTAAATATCTTAGCCTTTGTAACAGTAACTTCTTTGAAGTTCCCCCTTATTCATTTGCTTTGCTGGCACAGTTATTTTCTCTTTTGACATGGCCATGGGTGGTGTTTGGTACTGTGCACGGTTGCTACTATGGGGACAATTTTATCTCGTGACTTTTTACATCTTTTGTCATGTATTTTTTAATATAAAGCATCCATTTATTGACCAAAGATAAAACAATCTATTTTTTGCTTCAGGTACTAAGGAAAGGTATTTTGGACTATTTGACTTACTTTTTTTGGAGTACATTGTGTAGTTTGACAATCTGATTCATGAGCATTTTTTGTCTTGCCCTTCAATTTCTGTAAGCAGTTTCTCACAAATCACAACACAATGCTGGCAAAAAAGATGCTTTCAACTCATTATTACATGGCAGAAGCATTTCTCGGTTTGTTACTGTTGTCGACATTTTCTTGGCCCAACTCGGGTTATTTCCCAAAGTCTTGTCTTATATCTGGATGGCTGAAAAAAGTGAGTATTTCATGTGTTGATAGACTAAAAGAAAAACAGTAAATTAAACAAAGTGTACTTTGAATAATAGATAATGACATTAAACATACAAAGGCTTCCTGAGAATGTAAGAGCCATACCGGCAATGGGCAGTTGCCACAGGGAGCTGCTAAGCTTTGATGCAAGTGTCAAAATGTTGGCTTTTACGTGAAATGTGAATCATCTATTAAGGCTATCTGTAATAAATAAAGATGATTGTTAACATGCTGACAGGCAAATGGGGAAATTGGTTTTAGCAGAGATCCTCTCACCCTTTCTGTGACACAGCACACAGGCAAATGTCATATGTCTTTGGAAAACAAATTTACTATTTTGTGAAAAGTGAAAAATTTCGATACATAGTGATCTTTCTGAAATAATTGAAGCCAGCATAAATTCATAAGTCTGTAGATCAATCCGTTGCCAGGGAATAAAGACTAATTTATAGAAAAGTGTTCTCTGCAATGACACAGCACATAGACTAATGTAGGAATCTTTGGTAAGATTTGAAGAATTTGATACAGTAAGCCTATCTTTTAATAAAAATGAAATTTATAATAAAGGGGCACTTTTGTTAGCACCAAATTCTCATTCAGAGAGGTTTGAAGTCTTTGTACATGAGTCAACATCAGTATTTTTTTTAAATAACTTGAAGAGTGGCTATATTTTAAATAATGTTAACTTTATTATGCAGCAAGCAAGCCAATATTAGCTATTGATTCTAATCCAGAATTAACTTAGAACTGCTCTTAATGTACTGTTACTATGTATTAATCTAATTGTGTAAAATCTGTAACCATCAGGGATTTTATAAAATAAAGTTTGCAGAGGGTTTGAAAGAGACAGTTTCTCAACGTATGTGAAAAGTTAAGTTAATAAAGTATCTCTATCTATCTATCTAATTCCAGGTTTTACTGGTTCACATGAATTTCAGTGTGCAATTGCAGATGTTGCACCTATTATAAAAAAAATCTGCAGTTATGCTCTTTCAAGGCAAAAAGGCTTTTGTTATTTCTACATTTATCCCTTTCTGAATTAGTTCAGTTTAAAAATAAAAAATACATGAGTTGTGTCTGCTTTGAGAGTTAGGTGATGTGAATCTGTGACTCATCACTTGATGATCACTTGGTTTTCCAATTGGAGTACAGGCAGGTCATGTGACTTGCTCATGGTCAGTGTCAGGATTTGAACCCACAGCCTCAGGGTTTGAACTCCAAAGCCTTAACCACTACATCTCACTGACTGCAACACTTCCATTGGGCAAGTGTTTATATGGCTCAGCTTGTAATATTTTGAAGCACAAAGCAGACCAGTCTGCAATCTTAAATGTATTAACAGAAGTACATAATTACTAAGGCAGACAGATGGCATACTTTAGTGGGTGCTGCATTTTTGTCATTTGCTGGGCATTAAAGCCATGTGATGTTCATTAATGTAGCAACTAATGAATGCAGTGGAAGCACATTCAACACAAATAAAATCAATTGTTGCTCATTCTTGTTGAGTTAGTGAATGGATGAGTCTTTTAATGCTATCATTGTTTCTTGCTTCCAAGACTTTGATTTTCTTGTATTGGGCCTCAGTGTGTGAGGGTAAGATTAACTGAATATGCCATGCTTCTAAAAGTGATAGTGTCTCATAATGTACTCTTTTATGATATAATACAAGCTGTTTCATTGAATCGTGTAGAACAGTGCCTGAGGTTGTCCACCTAATTAGCAGAACTCTGAATTTAAATTTCTTGAAACTGTTTACTTGTACGTTCTCCCTGGTGCTCATCTTATAGGTTCTTTTAATGGCACTCACATTCTTATTATTTTTTTCCTTATTCTGCACCATACTTTGCAAAAAAGAAGAGGTTATGGTCTTTAATATCAAATGAGTCTGTAGTTAATTGCTTCCAAGAAGGTCCTTCACACTTTCTAACTTAGTGGTTTTGATTCTTAAAAGATTGTTTTAAACAATACAGCTAGTTCTTCCCGATAAGGAAAATTATTCAATGAGTCAATAGTGTTCAACAAGTTGGATTGAACACTGAGCATGGAGTTCCATAGAGCACAACACCAAAGAGGACTTTTAAGTGGGTAAGAAAACAAATTGGGGAGAAAAATATTCGCTGGGCGGTATATTGAATGGGCAACTTTCTGAAAATTAATATTGCTTGTGTGTTTAAATTTCATATTAAACTGTACACCTGTAACTTACAGTGGGAATTTTCTTGAAAGATAAAAAGAAATCTTCAAGAGATGTCAAGTTGCCACAAAAATAATTTGTATACTTGATGAATATAAATAAATGCAATTTTATTTATTTTTTTTTTGTTTGTTTGTTTTTTAACAATGTAGATTGTAAGGTGAAAATGGCATCAGGTAGTTCTAGCAGCGATGAGGAAAGAAGTTTGCGGGAGTGTGAGCAGTATGTACAGAAACACAACATTCAGCAACTTCTGAAGGACTGCATTGTTCAGCTGTGTACAGCCCGACCAGAAAGGCCAATGGCATTTCTTAGAGAGTATTTTGAAAGACTGGAAAAGGTAAAGTGCTGTCTGACTTGTTTTTTGGCACATTCTTAAGAATTTAATATTCTCTTGAAGTATTTTTTTTGTTTTATTATTGCCTTTGAAAATCTCTTTGAAATGTTTCTACTTTAATATTCTTCTTCTCTATATCTATTGTATTCATTATTGAACAACGCTGTACCACTGTGAATACAGTATGCCATAAGTAACTTTAATAGTGAGAATAAGGTATTGAAACATTTTTAACCTGTAATTTTTAAGGGAATGCAACTTCACTTATTTTAAAGTAGTGTACCATTTTAGTACATTTATCTATACTCTAATACCTAACTACCATTTTATGAACTGCTTACCCAGTTTAAGGTCATGAGAATCTTTTTTATTTTTTTTTTTATGATCCTAGTAAGTTATCCACTAATTAGAAATACTGATGAAAAGATGAAATGCAAAAAAACAGATGCATTGTGAAATATAGTATACAATGTATGACTGCTTAATTTACCGTGGGAGATTTACCTTAGGTTAATTTTTAACTGGCCCTGTTTCTCGCATTAAATTTTTTATACATTTTAGTCCATTAGTATTGTAATTAACAAGAAAATAATGATGTTATCAATTAAGAGATTAGTGTAATATGGGCTGATTTTGATTTTGGAGTATTTGGAATGTTCTAGCTTGAGCTGGAGCTTTTCACTTAGTATTTCTGACTACTTTTCCTAGCATTGACTACCTGCACATTTGTTATTGTTAAATGTGTGGATGTATACAGTACTTCATAGTTGTGTGTTATTTCACTACTTGGTAAAATATCTATAGCAGACATAATGAAAGCAATTTATCTGTTTTTTTCTCAGATGGTGAGGAGGTGAAGTAAATCAGAAACTACCTTTAAATGTAATGCCATCACAATTTATTAAGCTCGGTCAGTTAGGTCCTTAAGCATTTATGAGGATAACAGTCTCTGTAGTAAACCAACACAAACACACTAGTCATTTACAAAATCCTACAAAGGGAAAGTACAGTAGACTGGTACCTGGGAACCCTGTGTGTGCCTCACACAGCCAGCAACTAGCTGTGAGTTGCTCACAGTTCTCTGGACACCATGTTTAGCTAGTCAAGCCAAAGAGAAATTCCCTTTTATGTCCTGCTTGTGATTATTTGTGTTTATCTTACAAAAGGCTCACTTTTTCTACTGGAGTTGCATTATATGTGTAGAGGCTTCGAGTAACTAGGACAATTTCCTCAATTCTTATTTTATTTAAAGCTGCAAAGCTGTATTTACACCCCTTAATGCTGCCACACTCTATCAACCTGTATTTTTTTTATGCAGGATCTGTGAATGTGTTGTTCTTCTGTCATGCATGCTTACTCGCTTTATTTCCACCTATTTTCATTTTGGGTAAACATTCATAGCTCAAGAAAGAATCATACATCATTTGTAGTATATTCACTGATGTTCTTGCAGATAAAATTAAAAAAAATTCTATAGATGTGTTAATTTCAAAAGGTGCATCATTGAGAGCACCCTGTACTGAACAGCAGTAATATATGTACCTTTGTCACTGCAAGGACATGAATAATGGAATTTGTTGTTGTTTCAACATGAAAAGAATGAACTACTCCAAAAATGAATTGTATATTAAACCTATATTTATAATGTATTACTTTCTGATGTAAACCACTGCATAATGTTATTTTATGTATAGTACTATTAACGATTTAAAAAAAAAATAATTTTTGCCTAGGTCAAAATGTGGATGCAAATAATGGTGGAGGACTTACTAATTCATAATTAGTTACACATTACCTGTCAATTCTGAATAATTTATCTTTTAGTTCAATGACTTGCTTTAAATACTGTTTTCGCTTTTTAATATGTGTGTTTTACCAGGAGGAGGCCAAACAGATAATAAATCAACAAAAATCAAGCTTTCGCTCAGATTCTCGAGAAGATGAAATCTCCCCACCTCCACCAATGAATCCGGTTGTAAAGGGGCGTCGGCGACGTGGGGCCATTAGTGCTGAGGTATATACTGAAGAGGATGCTGCATCCTATGTTAGAAAAGTAAGTGTGTCTTTTTGGTACCTATGTGAAGAATTCTTTTTTTATTTCAGAATAGTACAAGTATTTGTATTTAATTAGAAGTTTTCCTATAAATTGTGTTTTTCTTGTGCTTTAAGCTGTGTCATTTACAATGCAGTGATTAGTAGTTGAACATATCCGTTTACTACTATTTAGGTGCTTGCCTGATAATTTATTCCTTAGTTGGCTATGCAACCATTTTTTTTCTATGTTTTTTGTTTTTTTTACATTAACAGCTGAGAAAATAAAAAATCCAGAAATTTCCACACATTCCAATTAATAAGCCCACAAATGACTGAATTTTTTTTAGGCTGTTTGGGTAAACACTGTTATCTTAAAGAAACATTTGTTTGCAAATGGAAATCCACAAACATAAAAAATTGTTCCACATATGAAAGAAACAAGCCAAAAGGAAAAAATAGTACCATAAATCCTTGCTATCCATGGAATCCATTGCCCGTGATTTGCTTATCCACATATTCATTTCACAACATCGGTGCTCTAATTGTGCCTATTGATAGATGAGGTCCTTGATGCAGGCCTCAAGATGGGGCAGGGATGAACATCCAGAGGTTTGTATTTGATGGCTATGCTCAGCAGAGGAGAAAATTCCAAGAGGACTATCACGCATGAGTGACACATGTGATTGAGCAATAACATGTTCATGACGCTCTTAGATGTCCAAAACTACATTACACTTGATGGATCAACATGTGTCTACCCAATGCCATAAGGTGTTGGTAAGTTGTTGAACCATGTTCATGATGGGGACTGGGGCTTGCGTTTTTTTTCCCCCACAAATGAGGAATTGCCACTAAGTGCAAGTAATAAGTTCACACTGATTGAGTCTCTGCCCTTTATATACACCACCACTCATCGCTACTGCCAATTAATGGTTTAGTGAGGTCCTCTCATTGGCTCGGCTGTGGTTGCTGCCTAGTTGACAAATCAAACTTAACTATAAAGGGAGTAAAATTCTTTACAAGATTTCCATAGGTGAGCCTGCAGAAGGATCAGTACCAAGTTTCAGAGTGACTGCCAGTCCTCTCTTCAAACTGGTGTCCCATTGGAAACTAACCCCATTTTTCCCACTTGGTCAATGTTTCAGTATCCACATTTTCCATATCTGCGGGTTTTTTCAGAAATGTAACTCCCATGGATAAAAAGAGTTGACTGTGTCCATTTTCTTTTCAACCAGTACACATACCTACGTTTCATATTTTAAGAAGACTGAACTCTTAACAGTTCACTGCAACAAGTGAAACGTTGGAAACGGAGAATGACAGCTGTCTGACAGAAATAAGTTAGTCATCTCTTTAACTTGCTTGTGATACAGTTCAGCTGGAGAAGCAGTCATCCAAGCACATGCTGTGTTCTGTTGTTTAAAAAAATCCAAGATGCAGCCATTCAGTTTAAAGTCCAAGAAAGGTATCACTTGGCTATTCAAGTAAAATTTTATGGCCAGGTGAAAAATCAAATAGTATTCTCTGACAATTTGGTGTACTATAAATGCTATACATGGAGAGATAATGCTTTGGTAATACATTCATATGCCCTAACACCCACTCCAATTGTTTTTTCATTTGACTCTATACAGCACCAACTTTTTTTGGAAATGGATTTTCATTAACATAGTTTTACCTTCCTGAACCTGAAATTTTTTTGGATATAAATAGCCTAACATTCTCTTAGTTTAATTGGCACATTAAATGTGTTTGTTTGACTGGTTTATCACAAAATATAGAATGAAGATGAATAAAGGGAAAGAATTATTAATTCATGTTAACTGCAATATTTGAAATTACATTGTTATTGACATTGATAATGTTCTTTGGCATATTTTTCCCCTTCATTTCTTTCAGGTTATTCCTAAGGATTATAAAACAATGGCAGCTCTGGCTAAAGCTATTGAAAAAAATGTGTTATTTGCACATCTTGATGATAACGAAAGAAGGTAATTAAGGAATGTTTTCATTTGTTACAATTTAGTACTGATCAAATAATGCTAAACAGATAATTTAAGGTATTCCTGATAATGAACATTTAAATCACCAAAAAAAATTTTTTGTAAATTTCTTGTTTTTTATGAATATATTATGTACCAATTAACAGTACAGTACTCTTAATTATAACTTTATTTTTCAGTTCCTGTTTTTTTTGTTTTAGTTCATTCACAGGGGAAGCATAAAAGAATCCTATGATGAGAATTTCTTTCTTGTAAAATTTAATATGTTGTAACACATTGCTTTAAACCTTGTTTGACATGATTTCAAGTTTTTGCAATTCACTTTAGCCCTATTTTAATGGTAACTAATTGTAATCAGAAGGGTGATTAATATCTCTAAAAGTACTGGTCAGCACTGTAAATTAAAATATTGAAGGACAGTTGCATTATGAATATCCATATACATATATACAGTATCTATCAGATAGAATAGATACATATGATAGAAAGTTGGAATAGATACATATGATAGATAGAATAGATACATATATATATATCTATCAGATAGATATGATAGAATATATAGATTAGATATATAGAATAATAGATATGATAGATAGATATATCTATATATCATATCTATCTATCTATATATCACATCTATCTATCTATCTATCTATCTATCTCTATATATATATATATATATATATATATATATATATATATATATATATATAATGTGACTCTGATTTTTTTTTTTTTAGGGGTATTAATTTTGTATTGTGCATTGTGTGTCTCGCAAAAATGTTTGTTTTCTGATGACCAATCACATTACCATTCTGTCTTACTATTTGATTGCAATACTGTACTTGTGTATTTTGAATATTTTTTTAAAAGAATTCTTGAAAATGTATATATCTGCTAATTTACCGATATAGTTAGGAAAATATATACCATAGATTATTTATTCACTGTTTAATTGTTTTATTATAAACCTTTTTCTTCTAGTGATATTTTTGACGCTATGTTTCCAGTTACTTATATTGCTGGTGAAACTGTTATTCAGCAAGGTAATTTTTTTTCATAATTTATTTTAATTTCATTATTGGTCTAAGCAGGTGCAGTTTCAGAAATTGCTATATCTGTTTCCACTGTTTGAGCACAGACAAAGCTAATTTGGTACAATGCATTGTTTGAGCACAGACAAAGCTATTGTGGTACAGTAGAAAATATTTATTTCTTAATATTAATGAACATTAATTTTGGATAAATTATGTTGATAAATAATATTGAAGTAATTGATGTTTCATTTAAATGACAATGCTTACTGCTATTTTCATATATAACACTAATAATAGTCTAAGCAAAGTTTTAAAAAAAATAAGGCAATATAAGGCAGGCATTATGGTGTTGTAGGTAAGGCTTTGGACTTCAAACACTGAGGTTCTGGGTTCATATCCAGCTACTGACACAGTATATGATAATGATCAAGCCGCTTTTTCTGAATCAGCCCCTACTAGAGGCCTAAAAGAAATGTTACCTGCTGTATCTGTCAAATGTTCTAAGTTGCCCTGGATAAAGGTGTCAGCCAGACAATAAGTAATATTGTTTTCAGCATAGGTTGAATCATTAACTGATTTGCAACATGCAAGGAAGGTTTGGTCCTAATTTCCTTCACCCTAGGTGGAACGAATTATTTTCTGCTTTCAATTGTAGTTGTAGTTTTGTTTATTTTCCAATGGTATAGTTTTCAAGTATTTAACTAAAATATATCATCTTGATTAAATTTGTAGATGACAACATAAATCATAAATTATCAGAAGATTTTTACAGATTCATTACAGTTTTGATTTTGTAATAATCACTGTTTATCGTGATTAAATATATATACATTATAATTTCATGTAATGTTTATCTTCACTTTTCACATTTTGCATATGCTTGTATAATAAAATATCTGCCTGTGCCGGTTTGGTTATTTTTTAAACCCGTTTAAAAGGTTTGTATGTACAGTATACTTATACATCAAATAGTATATAATATATGTTTCTGTAGCTGATTTAATGTATTCTTTTCCATTTAAAGACATAATGGATTAATTAGGGCCAGTTTATAATTCATGCTCACAATGCATATGTGCACTCATCATGCTGCCACGTGTTCCCAGCTTTCATTTGACTTGTCCTCTGAGCATGTACTCAGAAATTAACGCGATGTGTGTGAATTGCAGTACAATACCAGCAAAAGATTGGGGGTCACAGTATGATGAGGTCGGAACGTGATGTCAGCGTCTCTGTTTACTACCAGCTTGTGACGACACAAATGTATTTGTGGTGCTTTTCTTCATCTGTTTCTTGCATAGGCAATAGAAGCGTTGCATATTCCCCATCGTAATGACACAGTACATTTTAAAGATCTCACATACCACTTTCTGCGCTGTCTTTTTTTTTTTTTTTTTTTGGCACTTTTGCAACAGCATCCAAATGCACAGAAGCATATTTGTGCCACAGAGAAAATGAGTGGCAGGAAGGTTTATTTTGTGAAAGTAAAGTGGATAATTCAACTTTAATCTTGTAGTTTATTTTGTCATTAAAGTAGAACATCTTAAATGTCCTCTTAAAACTGACCCAGTTGTTAATCACTACATACTTCCAAGGACATGTAGGTGTGGGGATTTGATGATGCTAAAATGAGGCTAATGTATGTGTGTGCTTATATTCTTCTTGTGATCAGCTAATGCCCCGTCCAGGGACAGTTTCTTCCTTGTGCCGGATGTTTGCTGGAATGGGCATGCCCCCAGATTGATGGATGTAATCATTAAACATCCATCCTTTAAAGCGATATTATGGCAAGGTGTCCTGGGATTTTAATGGCACAGCAAAGCTGAACGTTGTTTTCTCACCATGATGATACCTCGCTCTGCCACCTGATGGAATCCTCCAGATTTACGTAAAGTACACGCGCAAGTATAAACCGTACACCTCTTGCATAGCAGTAGTATCTGCAGGCACATCACGTGAACTATATATCCAGCGTTAGTGTAATCTTTTTTAGAGATATGTAGACACATGCAATGAAGTTAAAATTTCAGCTTGGTATGTTATATCATATACAGTACAGTAAATCCTATAGTCTTATCTGTGCGCTTTAGGGTGTGTAAGCAGATTTTAATAGGGTAGCCATGTAATTTGTCACTTTCAACTTTATAGGACTCTACATTTGTTTTCAGTTCTGTTTTTTAACTAAACATTTATTGGGAAGAGTATGAGTATATAAAAATGAAAGTATAAATTAAAACTGTTTATGTAACTCAAACAGTTTATGTAAAAGGAGACACAGTTACACTTTTGACTCCATAGATATTAATGTGAATCTGCTTGATTCACTTTTACTATCTGACTTCAGGGACTCAATGGATACAGTGTCATTTTTTAAAAATATTTTTAAAGCTCATCAATAAAAATAATTTGAAGTTCACCCCCTTGGCCTAGAGGTCTATAATTAATAAGCATGGAAGCATCCAACTTGCTCTTTCTTCAGGACGGGCTTAATAACAGCAATTTTTAGGAACTTTGGAAAAAATGCCTGATAAAGGTGAGACATTCGCTATTTGCAGATCCCTTTCCAAGCAGCAGAAAACAGTACCTCTGTTTACTTTTTGGAAAGTTGGCAGTCCAACAGGTAGATGATTTAAGATGCCTCATTGTTTCCTCCAGTGTTTTTCATTCATTTGTCAAGAGAAGTATTTTATAACTAGCCTAATAATTTTAATTTTAACTGTTAATTTTACACTGTTTGGGAGATGAAAAGTTAGGAGCTAATTGTATTAGTGTGGGGTGATATCTTCTTAGCAATGGTAAAGTTTTATTGTTAAGAAACAGTTGTCCCGCCTTTCTTATCTCAAAGTTGTAAATACAAAGTCTCTCTTTAAACATATAGTGATTCTGATGCTTAGGTTTTTGTCTTTCATGCTGTTCTCTCTCTTTTCTTTTATTTGTTACCACAATGTTACTGCTCCATGATTCTTTCTGCTTGCCAGAAATCTTCTAAACAATTACAAGTGCTGTAACATCACTAATGTTCAATTAATTTGATCAAGGAGAATATCCACAGAGCCTTGTATAATGCTGGGAAACATAGGTGCTGCTTCCATGAACAGTACATTAGTATTTCATGTATACACCATTTTTAACATTAATAAACCTTATTTAAATATCTGGGGTAAAAATATGGAAATATCAGAGTGTTAAGGTTATAACAGCAAAAGAAGAAATATTTCTTTACATATTGATTTACCTAAGAAAATAAATAAAACCAAATAATAATTTATATGTAATAGATAAGAGCTGGGTATACTGTATATTGGTAAAATATTTTGTGCAAATCATCTGTTAACACAATGGAGCTACAGTGTGTTGGCTAGTGTACTATGAGGCTTCAACACCAAAGGATGCTGCAGATGAATACAGGAATGAACTATAAAAATAATAAAGCATGTCAGAAAAATATTTTTTATATTTTTGCAAGGATTAAGTAATTATTTTATTTTTTTTTTGCAGGTGATGAAGGTGATAATTTCTATGTAATTGACCAAGGTGAAATGGATGTAAGTGTAACAGACTTATCTAACCCAAATATTCTTATTGTTGGAAAATATTAACTTTTCATTAACATGCTGTTTTACATATTGTCACTGTTCAATGTATATTTTCATTTTAGGTGTATGTGAACAATGAATGGGTCACCAGCATTGGTGAGGGTGGCAGTTTTGGGGAGCTTGCTTTGATATATGGGACACCAAGAGCTGCTACTGTTAAAGCAAAGACAAATGTGAAACTGTGGGGAATCGACAGAGACAGCTACAGGAGAATATTAATGGTACTATAATAATTTTTTATGTATTTGTTTATTTTCTTCTTCTGTAGACAAATCTACTGTATACGGTATCTGGTAGATTGTATTGAATTAAAAATTTAAAATGTCTTATTTTTGGCTTGGCCAAAATTACTCTTACAGCTTTTTTTTTTTTTTTTTTGGATTGAAAATTTTAAATTTTCCCCCTGTCTGTGGTCAAAAAGCAAAACAAGAGAAACAGAATTTTGGACAGCCTGGTCATCATGTTGTCCTGCTGAGTAACTAGTATACAGTTAAGGTTTATGTTTAAATGATGCATTCCTTAAATATACATGGTGGCACATGGAAATGGGAAATTTTCAATTGACATTAAATACACGTATAAGCACATTATAAAATACATTAATGAAGTGTCATTGTGCGGGATATGCAATTAATGATGGTAATCAATATTCATTTTATGTTTTGAAGAAAACATCGTGAAGGTGTTGTCCATTTCTCCTAACACATTTTGACAGGCTGTTATTGAAATTTTGTATTGCTCAACATAACTTGTCAAGAGGCGATTTCCTGTTCAATCCTCCTTTTTAGTTCAGCAATGGCTGCAGGATGTGTGCGGATTTCTGCAAAGAAATCCACTCAAATTCAAATTCCATTTCACCTTCCGAAATGCAGAAAAGTAATTTTTTGAATTTAAAACATTGCTACTTCAAATTGGATGCACCAGTTAAGTTTTAAGACTTTGTTTGCTGTTGTACCCCACACATTTATAATTTACATAATGGAAAGTGCACATACACATATATATATATATATATATATATATATATATATATATATATATATATATAACAAACTTCAAAATCAGGGCTGTCGTCATAATGAATTCTCGGTTTGTGAGCATAATTTGTTCCAGAAACTTGCTCGCAATCCACAGCACTCGTATATCGAAGCGAATTTCCCCATAACAAATAATGGAAACTCAGATGATTCATTCCACAACCCAAAACTATTCATATAAAAATGATTACAGTAATCCCACCTCGATCGCGGGGGTTGCATTCCAGAACCCCCCGCGATAGATGAAAATCCGCGAAGTAGAAACCATATGTTCGTATAGTTATTTTTGTATATTTTAAGCCCTTATAAACTCTTCCACACTGTTAACGTTATTAGAGCCCTCTAGACATGAAATAACACCCTTTAGTCAAAAGTTTAAACTGTGCTCCATGACAAAACAGAGATGACAGTTCTTTCTCACAATTAAAGAATGCAAATATATCTTCTTCTCTTCAGGAGCAGAGAATTTCAGAGGGAGATAGAGTGCTCGCAAAGAAAAGCAAACAATCAAAAAATCAATACGTGTGCTTTTAAGTATTCCAAAGCACCGCAATAAAGCGTCATTTCTTAGAGGTGCGTCTGTATCCACTAGGCAAACCGATTCTGTGCAAACAGCCCCTCTGCTCACACCCCCTCCGTCAGGCGCAGAGAATGTCAGAGAGGGTGAGATAGAGGCAGAGACAAGTAAACAATCAAGCACCGCACGGGAAGCATATCTTGTAGCATTAAGGAGTTTTAGTTAATATGTAATACATGCTCTGATTGGATAACTTCTAAGCCATCCGCCAATAGCGTCCCTTGTATGAAATCAACTGGGCAAACAAACTGAGGAAGCATGTACCTTAAATTAAAATACCCATTGTCCACAGAAATCCGCGAACCAGCGAAAAATCCGTGATATATATTTAGATATGCTTACATTTAAAATCTGCGATCGAGTGAAGCCGTGAAAGTCAAAGCGCGATATAGCGCGGGATTACTGTAATACAAAATATAAAGTAAAAATACATAAAACAAATTAACCTGCACTTTACCTTTGAAAAGAATCATGGCTGGTGAGAGTGAGTTTCTAAACTCTTTTTGGGATTCCACCCAATGGGACAACATGCGGAAGAGCGTCCTTAAGCAATCGCAGGCTCCCAACGCTGTAGCAGTTCGCTGTAAAAGCGAATCTGAAAAGATCGCAGACATGCTATAAGTGCCTGCCATTGGTAGGTGATACAAGGAACATTATAAATGCGCAGGGCACAGTATTACTTGGCCCCGACCCTGCCTGACTGCTGTGTCTGTATATAGGAGAGCGGTAGATCCCGCTACAGTAAGTAACCGTGCTGTTCCTGTTTCAAGCTGAATAAAGCTGGTGTCTCTACAGTACTGAGACTCAGCTGCGTGTTTTGGGGTGCAAGACAGAGACTCACACGTTACAACACGCACACACACGTGGTCACAGTGCTATAGTAAACTGTATACGCTCATACGGATGTCGACTGTATGAGTGAGGCATGCCAACTGAGCCTGAGAATGGGAGACAATTGCCCACAATCCCACAGCGAGAGAGAGCAACCATCAGCTCAGTTGTGATCAAGTGACGCTCGGCAGACAAAACGTATACGTACTACTTGTATGGCAAGACCTCACTCGTTTATCAAGTCCAAAATTTATTAAACATTTTAGCTCGTTAGCACTCACAAACCAAGTTACTCACAATCCAAGGTTCCACTGTACCTCCTTATTACCTTTATCTCCTGTCTTTGTTTTTTGGAATGAATTAGAACCTATAGAGGCATTTCTATAATTTATTTGTTCAAGGGCTAAAAGCTTATCTACTATTCTTGTGGAGACAGATGCAAGGGGCCACTTCTAAACCTCATCATCACCACCTTGCTTGCTAGGCAGATCGTCATATTTGAGGGCAACTAAAAGATTAGCCGCTCATAAACAATTTATTCTGATAAAAAACACTCCATAATTAAAATTAAAGAAAATATTGTAGCATCAGAAAAATATGTTGATAATGTAGCAATTTACAAGATGCAATTTGTAACAATAACTCATGTAGACCTACCCACATAACTGATGACTGTTTACTGCATTAGTCCAGGAGTAGGTTTATTTAGTACCAAAATATATTTTCCAAATGCATGAAATCTATGTATTCCCTAAAGTGTAAGCCTAAAGGATTATCACCATTGCAGAACTACCAAATTCAGTTCAATAAGTCTTGCTCTTTTAAAATACAAGTGAATGCACAAAGCATATCCAGTCTGCTACTTAAGTGGAGTGCAAGAAGTTTGAGTTTGACATCTTTGGAACATTAGAGCCTAATTTCAGTTACAAAATGTTTTAAGGGTGATGTGTGCAGTGATCAAAGCAGTTGTGTGCTATATTTTCAGTAGTTATTTTTTGAAAATGTAATGGAATAGGTATAGTTAACTTTTTGAACTGAACTGGTAAGTGCATTACACCAGCATAACAATGTAAAAAATTCAGAAATTAAGGCTGTAATGTAGGGAAGCTATCACAGTATTTTGAGTTTGTTTCGTTATTAAAGCTGTTAGTTTTCAACATTTCTCTGTAAGATTTTTATCTGCATTTAACAATAAATCTAGATTCTTGGAGGAAATAACTAAACCCAAAATGTATATTTTGTTGTAGCAGAAACTATTTTTCACCCATTTTAAGATTTGTATTTGTAAATTTTATTAAATTTTGATGATATTATAGATAATGCAGTCTAACTTAAACCTTTTTTTGTAGGGAAGTACGTTGAGAAAGAGAAAAATGTATGAAGAATTTCTCAGCAAAGTGTCGATTTTGGGTAAGAATATTTTTAAGTAACTGATTGGATACTTGCAAAGTGCAATCTTTCACTGTGTCCTGTTAACAGTAGAATCCCTGAAGCTTATGATTTTTTTTCATCGTCCCTGACCTCCTTAAATTTTCTCAACATACAACAAAAAGCTGTAGCTCCTTATTACTGCGCTAAAAGCTTTTGTTTTGCTACAGTATTCAGTCAGATGAAGGCATCGTACTGCTGCAGTCCTCACAGTTTCAAGTCTGTGTTGAAATGTTTATCTGGCGATGCTTTTGTAAGGTTTTAATATAGGTAATGAAATATTATGATTTGAAATACATACATTTCTTGTCTGTTCCTTGTCTACAATGATCTGTGTAAATACAGAATAACAGAGGAAATGCAAGGCAAAAAATGCTGAACACACGGCTAAAACAGAAAAATGTTTTCATATGTTATAGTAATAATGACAGAAAATGTTTTCATATATTACAGTATAATGTTGATGTGAAGTGTAGGATGTGTGAAGACTGAAGCCCAAATATCCAGGAAACACTTTCACAAAAGGTATAACAAAACAAGCATTTTTTATTCAAGAACTAGCTGTCCCCCGTGGCTTCGCCCACATAGTAGTGAAACAGGACAAACTTTAAACATCAATATATATAATAAAAAAATGTAGCAGAAGCAGAAGGTAGGTACACTCCAAAGTCAAACGATGCCACTGTATCTGATCGTGTTCATCTCTGATGGGAGAGCGTCCCCCGTGTTGAGAGAAAATCATGTGGCCGTGATATCTCTGTCAATCAGCAGCTACCCTCTAAAATACACATCTCTCTCTCTCTCTCTCTCTCTCTCTCTCTCTCTAAAACGTCAAACACTACTTTATATTGATGTTTAAAGTTTGTCCTGTTTCACTACTATGTGGGCGGAGCCACGGGGGACAGCTAGTTCTTGAATAAAATGCTTGTTTTGTTATACCTTTTGTGAAAGTGTTTATTTGATATTTGGACATAAGTCTTCACGCATTATACACTTCACATCAATATTTTGTCAATTATTACTATTAACATGAAAAAAGTTTGTTTTAGTTACGTGTTCAATATTTCTTGCCTCGCATTTCCTGTCATCCTACGTTTTCACAGATCGTTGTATTCCAAATAATAATATACTATTTACCCTACACAATTCCAGACACCTTACTCCCAGCACTGAGAATTTTGCGTCTAATTTGACTTCATCTGCCTCAGTGAGGGATGGGATAGCCGGCTGCTTGTGCTGATTTACACATTTGCAAACGAAGACGCTGCTGACGAGGTGCAAGGGAATTTAAGGTAGCCCAGCATTAGGAATATTTTCATAGGCTTCAGGAATTCTAGTGTTAAAAGAAGTCTTGGGGCATCATAAGTAGTGTTTGCTCAACTCCTTCCTTGAAGCTATTAAGTTTCAAGATAGGACAGATTAAATCACTGGAGGTCTAAGTTAAATTTTTGAGCACTAAATAATCGCAAATCCAGTTTTTGCATTATAGGATTAAAAGAGAATGTTGAACTCCCAAAGACACCGAATTTTGGAAGACATTATGATCTGCAGTACTCCCCAACCATCTTTCCCATCCAATATTTCAAAATAACCAGTTAATACTGTTTTGTGTTATTATTTATTTTATTTTTTTTTTTTTTTATATATAACACTTTTTTGTACTCATCATTCCTGTAATGCCTAACCAATCAACAGTATCTTGGAATGTCTCTTGGAGTTTCTGGGTCTCAATAGCAAAGGATGTAGGGTACCTGATTTACCATCATGGCAAAAGATATATATTGCATTTGTTCTGGAAAGTAAATGTGTAAGGATGGATAGATGTATAACCACAACAACAGCATTTATTTACAATGCATCCGGAAAGTATTCACAGCGCATCACTTTTTCCACATTTTGTTATGTTACAGCTTTATTCCAAAATGGATTAAATTCATTTTTTTCCTCAGAATTCTACACACAACACCCCATAATGACAACATGAAAAATGTTTACTTGATATTTTTGCAAATTTATTAAAAATAAAAAAAATGAGAAAGCACATGTACATAAGTATTCACAGCCTTTACTCAAATTTGTCAATGTATTAATGGCACATTTTCATGCAAATGGTGTAGCTCAAAGTGTTTTCCAAGATGACAAAGAAGTAGTTACATGCAAGGAAAAGCAAATTTAAAATTAGATAAACATAATGCATAAATAGTACACAAAAGTAATGCACGTCTACATAATATGGGTATATAATTAAAAGAAATAATTAAACATGGAGTTTTTTTTTAGTGTCTCCAGTTAAGCTAGAGGCGAAAAAAAAACTAAATCTGTTGGGGTTTCAGGCCAAAAGACCACCCAGCCCCAACTGGCCATTCTGGCTGTCTTAAATGTTCTTATTATTATCCACTCAAATGTACAGAACAGACATTGGGTCGGAAAGCCCAGAGTGTTGGGGTCATTAGATGTTATAGATGGGTACTTCTACTTTGAGCAGGGCAGTTTCTGTTCTATGATTTATGTGTTCTAAAACCTAAATGAAACTTATCTGGGAAGACACTGATATGTAATGATAAATTCACTATTGCAAGTACACCATAATTAGCACATCTGAGATTTCTTTGAAAAACCTTGTTCAGACTGCGTCAAGGACATAGGTTTAGATTTTAGTCGAGAAATAAACAGAACTTTATTTGTCCCAAGGAGGAAATTTTGGCTTATTTATTTATTTAAAGAAATTTGTTAAATAAATGCATACATAATATAACAAGTATATACAAGATTTTGTAAAAAAGAAAAACTACTGACTTGGCTAAAGATGAAAAGTGCAGTAACCGTCAAGAATTAAAAAAAAATGTTATTGGTATAAAGGAGTACAAGTAGCGTTCCTTGGCACACTTCTGATCAATAATTACTTTGCTGAAAGTACTTGATGCTAGTGTTGTCCGAGAGAGGGTGTACAGCATTGTTCATAATAACTTTGTTTTGTCTTCCCTTCCTCATCTGCTACTACCTGGGCAGAGAGTGCATCCCATAACTGAACATGCCTTTTAATTAGATTGTTTGTTCAGTGGATCTCTCCTGAAGTGATGTTATCGGCCCAGCATACTACGTCATAGAAAATTGATTGCATCACAGAGTTGTAGAATATTAGCTTTAGCTGTAATATGCTCCCTTTTTCTCCATTCCTTATTCACACTTATGGCCAGACCTCCTCCCACCTTTTTTCCACATCACACTGGGTCTTTGTCTGTATGAATAGGATGAAATCCTTCCAACATTAAAAAGTGTCCTGTAAATCTTGTTTATTAGATACCACATTTTAGCTATGATATTTACTTCTTTTAAGAACCATTACTTTGTATTGACAAACTTAAAGTTGCCTTGCTTCTTAAACTGAATAAAATGCTTGTATTTGAAAAAGTGCTTTGTTGATCAGTTCTTTGCCTTTTTTTTTTTTTAAACAGAATCTTTGGATAAGTGGGAACGCTTGACAGTTGCTGATGCCCTGGAACCTGTGCAGTTTGAGGATGGACAAAAGATTGTGGTGCAGGGAGAACCTGGAGATGAATTCTTTATTATTCTTGAGGTATTATTTATTGTCTCTTTGTGATTTTTGACCAGTAGTGTTTTGCTTAATGGTCTGTCTGTTGAAATAAATACAATTACAAAAATAAAATTGTTTCTGATGTGCACTTATTTTTCATTGAATTTTCCAAAATCAATCAGCTTTCCTTTTGGACTGTCGTATTACTGTAAAGCCCAAATTTTGTAGACATTTTAGGGATTTTTTCATTTAAGCATGATAGTCTGTTTCTCCCAGAAGTTAATCAATTTATTCCTGTAATTTTCTTAAGCCAATGTCACATTACACAACTTCTAGTCAGAGGGGATGTCAAACTTGCTAACCTCATCATCTAAGAATGTCAGCACAATGGGAAATTGCAGGTTATGTCAGCTTAGATAATTGCAAAACAACTTTCTAGCACATTTTCACATTCTTAGAGTACTGCAAGCTCACCCCTTTTTCTGACAACCAGTAACAAGACATCAGTCCAAAACACCCATGTAGCTGCATTATATGCATTTTATTTCCAGGTGAGCACTCATTGTCAACTCTCGCACACACACAAGCCTGCCTCTACACATAAGGCAGACTTAAACCTGCTTGATTTTGTTGGGGCAATAGGCAGGCTATATCGGCTGAGTCACTAACTATGTCAGACTTCAGGACTGAGCGAGGGAAGTTTTTGGGCTCACACTCAGATTATGTAGATGAGGTCTGTCTGACAATTCTTGGAAAAGTCGTGTAATGTGACGTTATTAAGACATCATCAGATTTCTGACATCGCTTGTCTGTTTATTCATGAGTCATTCTGCTATACCCTTTTCTTGTGAAGTTCAATATGTTCTGCCTTCCTCGGAGAGTAATCAAATTGTTCTTGCCATTTTCTTTGCAGTACTTATTCATAACTTTGACTTGCATTGTTCGTAAACTTGTTGCACAGAACTCTTTTTTTTATTTTCCATAAAAGGTCCAGTATTCTATTGTTAGTTTTTGTTATTTTACTGTAATGACTTTCAACTGCAAAAGGTTTTTGTGTATATTGGTGGTGTATAGTCATGCTTTGAAGTTAGAAAATAAGGACAGGGGAAAGGATAGATTCCAGTATCTTGTAAGGGCAAAAGTAAATGTAATTCAAGGTTCAGTCTTTGTCGATGGACACCCAGTGTTAATTTAAATATCAGTGTGCCACTGCCAAAATAACAATAAAGAATTTAGAAAATGTGCCATTCTTTAATTGTTTTGAAAGAGAACTGTTTAATATGTTAAGCATCCCTCAGATTCCAAGGCATTTTGTGGATAGATTGCTGCATGTATGCTACACATGCTTCCTGAAAAATTATTTTAAAAAGTAAGGATATGTGCTGGTATCTGGAAGGGTGCCACTTGAAATTCCATTATGGCCAAAAGGGATCCTACTCCACTGGGCCCTTGAGAAAGGCCCTTTACCTGAAAGTTGCTCCATGGGCGCTCTACAGTGGCTGACCCTGCACTCTGACCCCCAAAAATCAGATAAAAAGACAATTTCCCTTTTGGGATTAACAGTATATCAAATCCATATCCAAAAAAAAAAATTGGGACTGGTGACATCACTGTTAGAGTACAGGCTGGCCACGCACAGCATAGCTCACGCCACCACATAGATTACCAAATCAGTACTAGAACAGTGATGTCGGCAGTCTGTTCTTCGCTTGCAATTTATAAACATAATTTCAAGATGTATTTTTATATTTTTTTACCTTAAAAGGTCTCACATGAAAGAGTATTTTTCACTTTTAGAAAAGAGAAAAATACATTTGGTCCCCTCGTTTTCACTAAAATATGTACGTGTGGATTTTTTTTTTTTTTTTTTGACATCATAGTTAAGATTTATATTTCTTACACGCTAAAGTTCCACTTTTTTGGTGGAATTACTGTATATGGTTGAGATTAAGAAATTGGGAAAATCATAAATGGTATAAACCCTTACACAGTGACTATGTAAACCTGCATAAAGAGAAAAAATGTACATTTCCCTCCACATACCCAGATAACCTAAAAGGAGCATCACAGGGTATTTTTCTCTTTTATGGTTAATGAGCATAGTAATTAGAACCAAACAGTGTTCAGTATATTTAGCTTGTTTAATATTAGTGCCATGGCCTAAAGTTTAACAAATACAGTGAAAGCAACACCTTAGTGATCTCCTGGTGGTTTTAACCCAATATGGCTTTGTAAATGTATATATCTCTGACAGGTATTTACACATGTTTGTGTTTATAAAATCAGTTGCATATTGTAGATATTTAAATTGCATATCTTTGAATTTAAAATAATGTTTTTTTTTATAAATATGGCAAGTACAAATATTTTTATTTTTCCTGTTGCAGGGTACAGCAGCTGTACTGCAACGTAGGTCAGAAAATGAAGAGTTTGTAGAAGTTGGACGGTTGGGACCATCTGATTACTTTGGTAAGATTTCATTAAATATTGTTTATACTGTGCTTTACACATGTATGGGTTAGAATGTACTATAAGTAAGAAGCTGAGATTATTGGCAGAATGAAATGAAGTTAAACTTCATAATAATCCCCAATTAAATCTTCAACCATTTACTGAGCTTTTGCAGTGTTACATACAGTACTTTCAGTATGTTTGCATTCTTATGCTAAAAAATAGTTTTGTTGGAGACATTAAGGTAAATAATACATTAGATTTGGTTTAAGTAGTGCTCAACTATTTATTGTAGAGCTTTTTGTGAATTTTTTTAATTTAACTATTTGACATTTTATTTGTTCAAATAAAGCACAATTTAAAATTCAGAAGAAACATAAATTCAAAAATGTTTAAAGATCCACAACATGTAATGCCAAAAATTAACAGCATTGTATTAGTGATAAAACAAATAGAACTAATAAAAGTGTGTGAACTGAGTCTTGCACTCTGTTTCTGCGGTGTAGCAGTGCCTGCATGTTTTTGTTTCTACCAAGTGAGCTTGATGTCCATCATTTCAGAGCAGACTTCAGTGTCATTGATTATTCCCGTTTAAGTAAAATATTCACAGGTTGACGCTTAAGATTTAGTAGTAGTAACAAGCAATATTATGTTTTCATATATTATACACAATAGTCAGGAAGAGTTATTCACTCTAATCTGAATAATAACTAGTAACCCTAGAAATGTGAAAATGTGGCTTGTCAAGTCAACAGTGCAATTATTTCACATAATAGCTATGATGTGTAATGATCATGAAGCAGCAATACAGGAATCACATACTTCAATGATAACTAACAATGTTCCTTTAGTGGATTGTTTGTTGGTTATCTTCATAATTCAAAACAAGTTCAGAAATTACATGTTTAACTTTTGTAATTCTCTTTTTTAAAATGCCTTGTTTTGTTTTCACCTGTTTACCTATTATCAACCTTTTCTTTTTCCTTCAGGTGAAATAGCTCTTCTAATGAATCGCCCTCGGGCAGCCACTGTGGTAGCTCGTGGTCCCCTGAAGTGTGTAAAACTTGACAGACCTCGCTTTGAACGTGTGCTGGGGCCATGTTCAGATATTCTCAAACGAAACATTCAACAGTATAACAGCTTTGTATCACTGTCTGTCTAAAGAATCTTTACCCTTTCTCTGATTGCAAGGTCCAGAAATGCAGTTTGCTTAGTTTATCATTTTTATGACATCTACTGGTCCACCAGCATTATGCTTTCTTAAGTGTTGGTTTCTGTGTGTCCAGCTCAGTGCTTTGAATCAGGTTTCCAATGCATTACTTTTTTTTTTTTTATTATTATTATTCAGTTGTGTGCGTGTATGTGTATGGAAATACATAACACATACACAAAAAATAAAACTACTCAAGTTGTCTGTACTTCAGACTTTCTATGTGTAAAAATACAATTTGAATTATTAACAAAGCTAAATGGTATAAAGTGTATACTTTATCACTTTATATCAATTGAATAATGAAGCCACCTGGTTTTAATTATTCTGCATTTTGTTTAAAAAAAAAAATTGAAAATTATAACGTTTCAAAATCTTCTGACAGATCCCCATCCATTCCCATTTGGTTTAGTGCCACCCACCACACATATACACCTGCACTCATCCCACCACCACATACTTAGCTTGAAACATTTTTTTCCTTGAATTATTCTTTAAGAAAGGAGTTTGAGTTTGATAAAAAAGCTAGTGTACCTTACACTGTAACTTCAAAATGTCATAAATGTTCACTGATTGCTGGAGAAAAGTCCATTTTAACAGACTTAATATTTTGACTATAAATCTAGTGCCAAACAGTAACTAATGGTTATAATTACCATTATAAGAACCATTATAAGCCAGAAGTTTAAATAGTATATGCATTTATTTCTTTGAAATAATGTCACTCATTACATTTTTTTTACATTGATGATTGATATCACCAAGGATTTGTGCTAGTAATTTTGATTTTTTTGTGCCTGGGTGAAGAGTTCAATTGGCAGATGGTGCTTCTCATAAAAATATTTACTTTTCTAACTTTCTATATTTGCCGTAAAGACTGTACAGTATCTGTGTAATGCATTGCAGTTTTATAAGTGCTGTTGTGGACATGAGGCAGATCAAAAAAAGAACAGAAGTGAATTTTCTCATTATGGTTTAAAAGACAAGGTGGAGACACTTGCTTAATAATCAGTTCAAAAAATGTTAATACCATAACTGCTCAACAAATATTCTTATTATAGAAGTGTGAAGACTGACTTGTCAGGTTTCTGTTATAGCTTATCAAGATGATTTATTTCATCCCTCTTTTACCAAGAATTATTCAGAAGGTCTTAAAGATATTACAGTATTTTTACAGTTAAGTGTTAATTACTTTATGTGTACCAATGCTATTTTTTATGAAACGTCAGTTTATTGATGTATTTAATCAAAATATATAATTATTTCTTGTACAGAATGAGGTAAAGTTGGAGAGTACTGTAGGTGGGAGTGGCAGCAAGCTCTTAAGATAATCCCATAAGATGTTTAAGGAGAAAAACTCATTAAATGTATGTCTTTATACGTGTTATTTACAGGGTATCATCATGGTTTACTAAAACTATTAGGTCACATTTCATAAGACAAACACAATCGCATGTCTACTGCACTTGTCATTGCTTAAATATGCATTTGTTTAACATCATACATAGTTGACATTTATTTAGTTACAGCATACATATTGTGAAACCTTAATCCTTCTGTTGACCAAAGTGTATGTGCGTTTTCCTGTTAACATGTACAGTTTAGAAATTCCACAGATTTGTGTGCTATTTTTTTGTCTTTTGGAGACTAAAAAGCCATGCATTTCAAATCTGGTGCTGGCAGTTTATTTTTCAAAACATAGTTTTAATTTTAAAACAGTTACTACTATTTTTAAGGACAAAGTATGTCTTTACAAAAAAAATGTATTTCTCTAAATAAAACCTTGAAATTCCCGTAAAATTATTGTACTTGCACCACCCTTGATATGTTTGTTTTACCAGTATGGACAACTTTTTAGGTGCCATGTTACATGAAATATTTTGACTTGATCTTCCTAGGGTTTTTATTTGGCAAATTTTTCTTAGTATAATATGACACCTGAAACTCATCTGATTCAATAGTTAGTATTAAAAAGAGGCAATACCTGGAAAAAAAAAATCGGAATCAAATTTTACTCTGAGCATGATTTTAAAAAAAAAAGGAAAAAATACATTTTTTAATGTCCACAACTCCCCATCCTTTTGACTTGCTTTTCACTCCCAGGTTTTATTTAGTCAGTTTATTTTATGATGCGTCAATCTGTTGCTTTAATTTAAGCATTTATTAAAATTATAGCTTTACCAGTGTGTGAAATCATAAGTATGTATGTTTGGAAAACACAGTTGACATAGTTTGCCTTAGCTTATGTGGTCGGGGCTTTAAAAATTATTACTTCTGGCCCAGTCTTCAGCAAGCATGTATTTACAGTTCTCTATGAGCTGTAGATCAGCAATGGACCATTTTTTTATTGTTATTCAATGACTGTATACGATTTGATTTATTTTATGTGCTAAAATGATAATCCTTTTGTTATAGATTGTCCTAATGGCAGATCAAGCAATAAAAAATTTAAATTCTTAACAAAAAGACTTTTCCATTTTTTTTTACTATGAATGTTTGCTTTATCGTGTATGTCAGTTTTCTTTATTTTAGACTCTTAGCCAACATGTTACTTTTTGGTGTTTACTCTGTACTAAAAATAACTACACTGAACCTTTAATGTGTTTTAAAATTTAAAGTCCTCTTTATATATGCAAGATCAATTGAAGTAGCTGGCTTACAACTGCAGAGAGATTCCTGGTATTTATTTAAATGTGCAGGTCAGCCATGCGGTTCTCTTTAGTAGCATTGCGATATTGGCAAATGTTTCAATGTATAAATTTAACTCATCAAATTAATAACCAAGTTATATGCCGTGAATTCAAATATCCCAAGACTCTAATCTTCAAGTAGGCGTTACACATACGGCACAGCATACAAGTACTAATGACAGTTTATTGCTCCATGTAACTAGTTCACCTCTAATTTGAACTCACTGAGGAGAGCATGAAATTATGCAACTATAAGGCTGTTAATCTCTACATATCCTTGCTAATTTGTGACACAAAATAAAGTTTTTGCAAATTGAATTTAGAAAAAAATAATGGCAATTGTGTTATATGCATGAATTATGGATTAAAACATTGGTTCCAGCAAAACATTACAATGTCTACTTGTAAAGAGAGAGCCTGAGAATGTAATTTAGCATGCACAAATACATTAGCACAATAATGTGCTTACATTTTTAAAATAAAAGAATATTGTATGAGATTTGTGTTTCTCAAAAATAAAAAACATTCAAAACTGTGAATCTTAAAGACCTGTTTAAACACATTTTTCATTCAAAGCTATTTTTCAAAAGCAATTGTCTTTGGCTCTAAAATCTGCCTTTCTTTAATGTATACAATACCTGACTGACATCATATCGCCTAAATACATTTATGATGTAGAAGCAGAGAAGGCTTTTGATCAGCATGAATAGGATTGTTTGACTAGGTAGTGTCAAGTTTGGTCCAGAAATGGCAGAATGGATGTGACTGTTATATTCAATTCAACTAACAAACCAAATCACTTGTAGGAAAATCTCAATTAAAAGGCATATTTTTGCAAGTCCTAATTCCTGCTTGTATCATTAAACAAATGTAATGCTTGCAGTGAGGAATATTCTCCTTAACTATGAAACATGAAACTGATTCACTTGAAGCACATTGATATTCTGGCCTTAAGATCCAGACCTTAATCATTTCTCTCAGCCCATATCAATTTCAACTATTCTGTGTTTTAATATCCACAGAATATAAAAGTTCAAAACACATTGAGAGACTGGTACCATTATAGGCAAAAATTGGATTTCATTATCCGCAGTGGCCAAGTTAAAAGTAAATTGTTTCCCCCTTCATGGAAATTTTAGAGCAAACTTTATTAATCCCATAGGTGAAATTCAGAATTCTGCATTTAGTCTTCCTGCAAGAGCACCAAGATCTTTATAGAGTTGTATATTCAATAATATTTTGTGTCATTCAAACAACTCAATGCAATGGTCTGCATGGACACTCTTCCCTTTAATTGTAAATTAGATTTTGTTCTTTGTGGTACGCTTTAACTTTACAATTATATAAACACCTCCATTAAACAACCAAGATTGATTGGTTCCTCAATTCCTCATTGATTAATCTGATGTGTTTGCTTTGTTTTCCATTGTTAACACATTAATATTACTTGCCTGAAAGAAGCCTGTGTAATATTTTAGTTCAAAATGACCTGGGAATGTTGTAGACGGTATAAAAATGAACATTCACATTCACCCAGTAGGGTTCAGCCAAGTTATTTTACAACATGAATGACCTCTCCCATATGAAACAAATAATGTTGAATGTCTCATAAAAATGGCTCCTGTCAAGTCGGTTGAATTAGATGGTAAGCTTACATTAGTCAATAGATCAAGAAGAAATGGGCAGGTATAAACACCTGGATGACTTTGATAAAGGGCCAAATTGAAAACAACCACAAACAACTTCTTACTGGAAGAGGTCAGCAAAGGCCATCTCATCTGGTACGAACCAACAGGGCTTCAGATCACAGGTAATTTTAATGATGTCTATGGGAGTATTGTTCTCGTATTTATTGAATACATCATTCAAACATTCACAGTGTAGGCTGGAAAAAATATCTGAACTCTTGACTTCAATATAAGAGACCAGGAGTCGGCTTAGCTTCTCTCAGACAGGACAAAGATTGTGGGATACTTAATTTGTCACAGGCTATTTGTAGGTACAATTATGTAGTGCTTCTACTCTCTTGTGTTTTTTTTTGTTATCTTGTTCTCTGTTCCTTTGTTGCATACAGCACTCCTTCATTCTTTTATACATTGTATATATTGTAACTTGCTTTCAGTCGCCTTTGGCTACAGGCCTCTGATAAATAAAGAAATGTGTTTTTTTGTCAAATCTTTAAATGTTTAACTTTGCTCTGTCATTTTTGTTTTAACTTTGTGGGTTTGCTCTCTTAATTGTATCCAAATTCTTATTAGTAAATAGTCGCTTAAATAACCAGAACATTAAAACGAACAAAATATTATAAAGCAAAAAAAAAAACTTGGCACAATCAGTTTGTACTTTTTGAAGTTGTACCGAAAAAGATAGAAACTTTGAGTAAGAGTCCAATTAAATAATAATATATACAGTGCCCTCCACAATTATTGGCACCCCTGGTTAAGATATGTTCTTAGGCTTCTAATAAATTATTTTTTTTCCCAAAAAATATAGGCTCACAACACAAAAAAGAGAAAAATCCAACCTTTAATTGAAGTACATTTATTCATTAGGAAATAAATCCCACATTAAGAAATAAGTTTTTTACATGAAATCATGTGTGCCACAATTATTGGCACCCCTGCTGTTAATATTTTGTACAACCCCCTTTTTCCAACAAGACAGGACTTAATCTTCTCCTATAACATTTTACAAGGTTGGAGAATTCAGAGACAGGGATTTTTGACCATTCCTTTTTGCACAATCTTTCTAGATCGTCCAGAGTCCTGGGTCCTCTCCTCTTCAGCTCACCCCACAGGTTTTCAATGGGGTTGAGATCTGGGGACTGAGATGGCCATGGAAGGTGCTTGATTTTGAGTCTGGTGAGCCATTTTTGTGTAGAGTTTGCCATATGCTTACAGTCGTTATCCTGCTCGAAGATCCAATGACGACCCATCTTCAGCTTTCTGACAGAGGCCACCAGATTACCAGATTTTGATTTAAAATGACCTGGTATTTCAAGGAGTTCATGATGCTATACACCCTAAGAAGGGCCTTTGGAAGAGAAACAGCACCACAGATCCTCCACCATACCTTAGTGGGCATGAGGTGCTTTTCCGCATACTCATTCTTGGATTCACGCCAGACCCACTTAGCTCAATTTTAGTCTCATCTGACCAAAGCACACAGTCCCAGTTGAAGCCCCAGTACCGCTTAGCAAACTCCAGAGGTTTACGTTTGTGATTGTAGGTGAAAAAAGGCTTTCTGCTTGTATGTCTCCCAAACAGCTTGTTGGCATGGAGATAGCGTCTTATGGTTGTCATGGAGACTTTGTGACCCCCAAGATGCCACTCTTTGGTGCAGTTCTCTAACAGTGAGCTTTGGAGAATTTTTTACTTCTCTTACCATCCTCCCCATTGTGCATGGTGGCTAGATAAACCTGGGTCCTCGTTCAGCCTTGTTTTTCACTGTTCCCGTTGTTTTACACTTCTTTATTATTCCTCCGACTGTAGATACGGGCAGGTTTAGGCGAGAAGCTATTTTCTTGTAGCCACTACCTGACTTATGAATGTTGACACACATCTGCCTTACTTGAACAGCATGTTCTCTTGTGTTTCCCATTTTGAAGAGTGGCTAAGAGCAATAGAACTCTGTGACACGTCATATTTATACCCCAGGGACGCAGGATGTCATTAATGACTACTTAAACAGTCCAATTTACTTTATAATCAACTTTAAAAACGAAACTTGAAATTACAAAAACGCTTTAATTACATTTATTTTATAGGAATTGTTAGGGGTGCCAATAATTGTGGCACACATGATTTCATCTAAAAAATGTATTTCTTAATGTAGGATTTTTTTTCCCAATGAATAAATGTACTTTAATTAAGTTGGAGTTTTCTCTTTTTTATGTTGTGAGCATATATTTTTTTGGGAAAAAAAATTTATTAGAAGCCTAAGAACACATCTTAACCAGGGGTGCCAATAATTGTGGAGGGCTCTGTATATAAAAAAAAAAAATACTTTTTAAAAACCACACTTATTAAGTTAAACAGTGTACTAAAAAGTAAAAAATAAGTCTCTCATATTTATTTTACGAGTTAGTACACTGTTTAACTTAAGTGTGGTTTTTAAAAAGCATTTATACATATATATTATTTTCAACTTTTTAGTCTTGGGTTTGTTTTAGTATAATTTTGTAATCAATATTTTAACACTTTTTAATATTTCTATCCGTTACTAGCGCCATCTATTGGTGAAATCTTGAACTATTCATGTGAAAATATAATTTCTTAACATGGGTTAGTTGATCAATTAGTGAAACCAATTATTGATTCATGTATTGTCATCTGAAGTGAGTAAGTGTGCAAAATTTCAAGTTATTTGGATAATTGGAAGTGGGTTATATATCAATTACAAGATCTGTACCAGACAAACAGATGAAGTTAATATAAGCGTGGTAAAAATAAAAAGATGTTTTAGTGGAAATCCTGAAGTCACAGAGAGCCAACCAAGGACTGAACTTAAGACCACTGATAAGGTCACCTAAGGCTGACCTCACTGTGCCAATCCAGGCTTTCTCTGCCCATCAAATGGCTATTAGGGTTGCACTAACTGCAGCCAAGAACACATTATGGCAGAATAATAGAAAGTGGTTTTGTTATCTGTAGTTCATAAACTGCTTTAACCTGCATCTGGCCCAATTATCTCCTCTACCTAAGCCTGTAAAAAAAAATCCTTCCCTTTTTCGATCATACAATTTAAGATCTACATAATTCAACTAACTTAAATCCATTTGTATCTTTCCCTGTCTTCCCACTCCGTGCAGCACCTTTTCTAAATTCTCACCTGCACATCTGCATTTGTTAAAAACCTGCTTTGTAGGATGAGGCCGACTACCTGTGTACTGGACCCCCATCTCCACCACACTTCTTGAATCCTGCCTTTATGCCATAATCCAGAGTGTTAACATCAATAATAAATACATCCCTTGACACCGGTTTTGTGAAAGCCACTTTTAAATTTGCTTCTGTAACCTCAATGTTAAAAAAGTCTGAACTTGATGCTGACAAAACTTAACAATTTTTGGCCTATTTCTTACCACTTCTATCAACAGTTCTTGAGTGAATTGTAGCCTCCCAACTCCCCAATTACCTAAATTCTAATAATTTGATGGAACCCTTTCAGTCTGGTTTCAGAGCACAACACAATTATAAAACTGCTCTGCTTCGAGTAACCAATGATTTGCTTATGGCAGCAGACTCTGGACAAACCAGTATATTAATTCTGTTAGATCTTAGTGCAGCTTTTGACATTGTTTGATATGACATTCTACTGTCCAGAATGGAGAACATGCTGGGTATCTCTGGCACTGCCCTCCAGTGGTTTAAATCCTGTCTGACAGGCAAGTGTTTGTTAGCTCTGGCAACAGCAGATCCAGCTCAGCGCCAGTCACACAAGGAGTCCTCAGGGATCTGTCTTCGGCCCTCTGCTCTTCTGTATCTATATGCTTCCCCTTGACCATATTATTTGTACTTGGACTTGGTTATCATTTTTATGTAGATGATAATCAACTCTATTTCAATGTTAGAAGTAAAACTTCATCAGAGCTTTCTCAGCTCACAACTTGTCTCCGTGAAATTAAAACCTGAATGGAGCAGAACCATCTCAGTCACTCTTGACGGTGATGTCATCCGAACTTCTGATGTAAGGAATCTCGGTGTCATTTTTGATTTCCTCCTTTTCTTATTTCAACCACATAAACCACATTAAGAAACTTTCTTAATTCCACCTCCATAACATATACTGTGTTCACTCTTGCCTCCCCTTTTTCTAATGCTGAGAAACTCATCACTGCTAACATCCCACATCGATTATTGTAACTCCCTACAGGCTGGTGCCCCTTCAAATGTTCTATGACATCTCCAGTTCATTCAAAACTCTGCTGCAAGAATCCTTATGCAAACCAGCAACAGCGAGCACATCACACCCATCCTGCTTCACCTTCACTGGCTGCCTGTGTCTTACAGGGTTCAGTATAAAATTCTATTATTGACCCACAAAGCTTTAAATGGCCTCACGCTGGACTGCATCAGTGACCACCTCCATCACTCCACTCCTGTTCACCCACTAAGGTCCTCCGATTCTGTTGTGCCCCACACTAACCTGCACTCTATGGGTAACAGGACCTTTCGCTGTGTAGCGCCCAGACTTTGGAATGACCTTCCTGAATTAATGAGATCAGCTGACTCCATTCATTCTTTTAAAAAACAACATAAGTCATCTGTTCAGGAAGGTGTTTAACTTAACCTGACACTCTGACCCTTCTTTCAGTTTACTGTACTTCTCTATCCAGAAGCTCAGGATAATTTGTATGTGTGTGTGTGTTACAGTATATCAAAAATGATGTGATTTGTTCAGGCATGCTTTTAGTATTATACGCTGGTTTCTTTTTTCCTGTATTCTATTTAATGCTGTGTATATCCTGTGTTTACCTGTTTTTTGTTCTAGGCAGAAAACATTTGAATCCAGTGTTACATATACCCTGCTGTTAGTGCCTTGAGCATGGGAAAGGCGCTATATAAATAACATTTATCATTATTGGCTCATTGCCATAAAGGCACACCCAGGAGGTGCAGATGCCACCCTCTCCTTCAGGAGCTGCTTTGTCCTCCCAAAAGAGTGAAGCTGCAGACTGCGATACCTCAGACGTTAGACACGGAACGCCCTTGACGGCGCACTCCATGTAATGACGACTGCCGATGCTGCACTAGGCTTAAAAAAAAACGTAAACATGTGAAGGTCTAACATTACCATGGACGAAGTGATGTTTTATAAACGTTTGGTCGCGATTCGTCAGCGTTGGCATCCCCGAAAAACAAAGCATAAACAATGCAGATGCATAAAATCTAAGAGAAATCTTTTGACGATGATGGCATTATGTTAACAGCGTACATCCCTAATATTTCAATTTACCTTCTACAACTACGGTTGCTGATTTCATAAATTACTTAATGTCTATACATGCTAATAATTTTTGTACTGTACTTTTGTCCAGCGTTTAGAGGTGACGTTAAAGTACAAACTTCATTGTAGTGACATATACACACTGCCTCTGCTGCAGTCCCTTGTGTATAAATTATTATATTAAAAAAATATTTCCAGTGACTCGGGAAGAACGAGTCGTCTTGCGGGAGTGATTCGTTCAGTCGCGCATGCGCATTTGCGCAACTTCCTATAGTTTCTGTATTGGAATTGATTCACCTGTTTCGAGTCTTCGGGTTTTTCGAGTCGTTCGTTCATCACGTGACAGCCCCATAAGCTTAACCTAGTATGCAGTCTGAGCCGGAAACAGAATTGATTAGTTCATCTCTCGAGTCTTCGGGTTTGAGTCGTTCGTTCATCACGTGACAGCCCCATAAGCTTAACCTATGCAACCTGAGCCGGAAAGAGAATTGAACGAAATGACTCGAAAAATGATTCCTTCATTTTGCTGAACGAGACTCAAAGATCCGAGTCAGTAAAATGATCCGAACTTCCCATCACTAAGCAGTACAGCTGTGCCGAGAATTAGTGTGAGCATGTGATTGGACATGCGCAATGAGGACCTTTTACGTCACCCTCTCTCTCTCTCTCTCTCTTTTTCTCTGTGCAGCTGACAGCCAGTAACATGAAAGCGCAGCACAGAGAGAGAGTGGTGGGATTTGTGCTGTTAAGTGATGATGGACGGGTCGTTCTTTTTGAACGACTCTTTCCAGTGAACCATATATACCGTGAAAAAAAAAACACTCGGTTCGTTGGAGCTCAAAGGCACTAGTGCTAGGGCGCATGCGTGTCCTCGTGACGTCATGATTTGTCCGCTGGTGGAAGTGTAAACCGCCTGAGTCACGAGCTATTTTATTCATCATTCTCGTTCATGAGTTGCACAATTCGCATTCATTTGTGATTTTGTAATGTAACATTTTATTTTAATTCTGTATTTTAAATGTGTTACCAGGCTTTGTGAACGGAAATAGGGCAATGGCATATGAATTATCATGTTAAATACATAGTGAATTATATATTTATGTATAATTAATCATATATTTATAGGTAACGAATTAAATATAAATTAACAAGCAAATTAATTGAAACAAAAAGAGATCTTACTCTGCTGGGCCCTTGAGCAAGGCCCTTAACCTTCAATTGCTCCAGGGCGCTGTACAATGGCTGACCCTGCGCTCTGACCCCAAGGGGTATGCGAAAAACCAAGTAATTTCCTTTGGGATTCATAAGGTATAAAAGTATGAATAAAGTATTAATAAAATATGCTCACATCTAGGGTTGCCTGACATCCCTTATATACTGGACATGTCCCATATTTGATAATTTTGTCCCCTGTCCTGTACTGACCACGGACATCCAAATGTCCCGTATTTGTTCATTTTAAAATTTCGTAATAAAAATATATTTTTACTACCTTCTTATGGTACTTAGTTTTAACTTTATAAGTAATTATACTTCTTTTCTCAGATTCTCTGGATGAAAATAACCCAAATGTATTAAAAACATAAAGCAAGGATTTCAATGGATTATGAGGAAAACAAAAGTAAAATCATTTGAAAATTATTTAATACAAGCTAAAAAAAAATTCTGTAAAAGTGAAATCATTTGAAAATATTTATTTAATACAGACAACAGAGAAATATTATTTAATACAGGCAGTTAGAAAAAAGTGAGCATGGCAAGTAGTAACAACACACTTTGTTGACACTATGTTGCAATGTGGATACAGAACTTTGTTTTTAACTTCTGTCTCTACTTTTATATAATATATTGATCTGGGTGCCACTTTGTGTCTCTGCCGCTCACATTGTCGGGGAGGAGGAGGAGGAGGAGGAGGCTGAACGCATGCTGAGGAGATGCGGTCTGATCAGCTGCTCTCTTTCTGCTGCTTGTTCTGCATGTCGCGCTGTGCGTTGATCATTTATTTTGTCTCACTGCCTTGTCTCGCTTGACCTCGAATTGTCTTCCAAGAAGATCAAGTATCGTCTCCTTCCAAGATTTTTTTTTTATAATAGAGAGATGTAGAGAGAGATTTTAAGAGTGTCCAGTATTTCTAATTTTCTAATCTGCCAACCCTACTGAAGTCAGTACATGATATGACCTCCTGTGCTCTTGAGAAGCATCTGAATGCGATTTGGCATGGAATCCACCATTTCTGAACAGACTTGGAGGATTTTGGGGTCTGAATCATATTTTCCATGGTTGTGCAGTCTATTCCACAAAGTTGTTGCTTACACATAGGGCTTAAAGACCACCCGCGGCCCCTGATTGTTTTGATCTTGGGCCGTGTGGTATAACATTAGCAATGAAATTCCACTAATAGAACAACCATGAAATCCCAATGAACACCACTCTTCAATTTTATATACATGTATAACTCACACAAAACCCCAAGAGGGAACACCCCCTCGACAAGCTCTCAACCCAGCTCTTAAAAATGTGTAACACAGTGAGTGAAAGTTTGGGGGTGAGACAGTGACCATTCCCTAGAAATGCCCCTGGCTGGCTTCACATTTATATTATTTCACATGTCAGCTGTGCTTTTGGGTTATGTTGGGTTTTTAGGACTTTATCACACTGTGCCATGCCCACAGAGTTTCCAATGAACTCCTTAGTATTTTGGTGTAGAGCCTGGCCTGACTCTGTGCTTTATTATACAGTGGCACTCAATTTTGATGTGAACACCAGGATGACTATCCTGTAGAAGATTGTCAGCTGAAGTGCTGCATTCGCCTCAATCAAAAATAAGAAAAATATTTATTTCTATAGCACATTTTCATACAATAGATGTAGCTCAAAGTGCTTTACAGGAAGAATGAAGAGAAAAAAAACAAACTATGAAAATAAAATTAGGCAATTCTAATTAACATAGAATAAAAGTAAGATCCGATGGCCAGGGAGGACAGAAAAAAAAAAACAAAAAACAGACGGCTGGAGAAAAAAAAAAATCTGCAGGGGTTCAGAGGCCACGAGACCACCCAGCCCCCTCTAGGCATTCTACCTAACATAAATGATCTCAATCAGTCCTCATGGTATTCAGGGTTCACATGGAAGAACTTGATGCTGACGGTCATGTGGACCTCTGGCCTTTAATCGTTCAATGTAGGGACATCACGGTGCTTTGATCAGGTGGTGGTGGCACAGATCACCACAGAAAACCAGAAAAAGACCACTTCTTTTAAGTTTAGCTCTTGGAATTCTAAGCAGACCCTCATTTTAAGATCTAAGGTTACGATTTGGAATGTAAGGTGAAAGGCATACCAAAATACAGGATGGAGCGAGATTATTTAAGGCTTTGTAAACCATAAGCAGGATTTTTAAGTCAATTCTAAGTGGCACAGGTAACCAGTGTAGTGACATCAAAACTGGGGTGATGTGTTCAGATTTTCTTTTCCTAGTTAAGATTCTAGCAGCTCCATTCTGCACTTGTTGCAAGTGATTTATGTCTTTTTTGGGTAGTCCTGAGAGGAGTGCGTTACAGTAATCTAGTCGACTGAAAACAAAAGCGTGAACTCATTTCTCAGCATCTTGCCATGTTATAAGAGGTATATTTCTTAAGTGAAAAAATGCTGTCCTAGTCATCTGATCAATATACAATATAAAATTCAGGTCACACTCAACAGTTACCTCTAAATTCTTTACCTTCATCTTGACGTTTAATCCTAATACATCAAGTTTATTTCTAATACCCTCATTATATCCATTTTTGCCAATCACTAAAGCCTCATTAATCAGGGACATGCACAAAGGGGTGAATGTGGTGGCTCAAGCTCCTGCCCCTTCTCCTTTGTTGGCCAAAGTACCCTTGTCTCCTGTTAGGAGTGCATGCCTCCCTTACGTAGTAAGAAACCAAGAAAAATCAGCAGTAAGCAACGTGCCTTGTTAACAAGGGCCCTTTTTTTTTTTTTTAACGACTACCAAGTTCCTGACACAAAAGTGGCCTTCCTGTCTGCTGTAGGCCGCCACACCCTCTGAAGCACAGAGACACCCAGTCTCAGTGGAATTTTATGGAAAAAATCATCCATGTTTAAGTGATACAACAAAATTGTGAAGGTTCATTTATCTGCAAACCTTCATATATGTCATCTCGCTTCGGTTTTTTTGTGATCAAATTTTTTATGATAAAATGAAAAAGGTGTGCAGTAAAAGGAAATTTGACAGTAATTGCTTTTTTGGGTTGTGTAAGAACAAAAACAACAACCACCACCTAACCCACCTGAGACAGCTACCTAAACAGAAACACAATAAAAAGAGGTGAGAGGTAAATTGCCACTTACACACACCATGCAGGAGCACACAGCAAAGTAAGGAAAAGAAGAAAAAGTGGAACTGCACCTAACCAGCTGTTTACTAACTGGACAGCATGAAGCTGATTAAGGGCAGGAGGCTTCCAGTGAGAGGCTAAAAGAAATTTAGCTGCAGTGGTTACAGCCATTTAAAGCTCTGCTGCAAGACTTAACGATCTGGGTGGAGAAGAACTTGAGTTCACAACAGCCTGGTGCCAGAGAGCTCAGCTGTAGCTGAAAGCCATTTTCAAAACATGTAGAGGAATCTCACAGCACAAATACTGTATGCTAGACTTACACCAAGGGCAGGAGGAATTAGAATTGCCTCTGGACGCAATATTTAGGACACAATAGTCAAATAAATGAGGAGTGTGGAGGTGCCATCTCGGCAGCGAACCTCGAATTCATCTATGTTTCAGGACTTCTCATCTGAAGGGGATTTGATACAATGGGGCCAACGATAAGAGAAAGAAACAGAAATGAAGTTGAGAAATAAGGGAAAATATACTATGTTTTTATGGGAAGCCCAGAAGGAGAATGCTTTGAAGGGTAGTCCCAGATCCATACTGGCTTTAGAGTAAAACAAGGTGGTATATATAGTGTAAAATCTGGGATGGAGATATCTTCATCAGACCTGTCCTGGATCAGAGTGGAATAGATGGCTTCTTGGGATTCCAAAGAAATGAAGACACCAGAGACCTTGTAGATTATCAGTGGTTGAAAGGAGTAGAAGAGTGGAATAGCATTGAGCTTAGAAAGTTCATTCTGAAGAGCAAATTCATTTTTAATAATTGCCAGTCTGGACTGAAATGAGATGGGGAGGTGGGACCAAGAGGATAAGGAGTCTCTAACATCCTTCAGAACTATAGATGTCCATTGCCAGATTTATGAAAGACACCATCTGAGGAATGTGGAGAGATGGTAGAAAGAATTCCTTTGGAAAAGAACAGATTTAAAACAGTGAAACTGATAGCTGAGCAGGGCATCATAAATGTTAAAAAGGTCAAGGTCCGCAGTGGCATTATGAAAGTAGAACTTCATCAGCATACAATGAACCTCTTTGAGGTATATCTTAAAACAATATGAATTGTGGAGAGCTACTGCCAGAGAGGCTAAGGAGAGAATAAAGAGAAGTGGAGAAAGAGGGCAATATACAGAATTACAGGTACTGTTTTAAAAATAAAGAGCTACTATATAGTATCAGGGATGAAAGGTGGTGGTCTTATCTTTTCTGTGCTGGCACTCAACTTGTATCCTCCTGTCTATTTACCTGTGACTTTATGATGAGTCACATCACCAGTTTAATCAATAAAAATACATTTTCTGTGAACATTATCATCATTTGCTTGAATTACTAATAACAATGAAAATGAGCAACTTCTCTCTTAAAGGGTAAAAAAAGAAGCTAAAGAAGTGGTTGACTAAGAAAGTTCTTCAGGTCTTTACATGTGCTAAATTAATGCAGGTGTACAACACAACGTCTTTCTGGATGAATGACAGTCTTGTACACTCAGTGCTCAAATACTAATGGAGGCTTTACTACAGACTGGCTGGAGAGACCACACGAGCCATAGCCAGAGCAGAACTTACTTTTTGTAGAATGCTGTACCTGGAAACAGACACCATAATTGAAGACCACTATCCTCCTGCTGCCTTCATTTGACCAGTACATGGATATAAAAGACAACTCTTCCTTACTTTTCAACAGTATTATTCTTCAATCCATTTGATCCTTGACACAAACGTCTTGTTGAAAATGCTTAAGTGTTGTGAGCTTTGTGTTGCTGTTATCCATCCATCCATCCATTTTCTAACCCGCTGAATCCGACTACAGGGTCACGGGGGTCTGCTGGAGCCAATCCCAGCCAACACAGGGCACAAGGCAGGAACCAATCCTGGGCAGGGTGCCAACCCACCGCAGGACACACACAAACACACCCACACACCAAGCACACACTAGGGCCAATTTAGAATCGCCAATCCACCTAACCTGCATGTCTTTGGATTGTGGGAGGAAACCGGAGCGCCCGGAGGAAACCCACGCAGACACGGGAGAACATGCAAACTCCACGCAGGGAGGACCGGAAGCGAACCCGGGTCTCCTAACTGCGAGGCAGCAGCGCTACCACTGTGCCACCGTGCCGCCCTTGTGTTGCTGTTATGTAAACTGTTATTATGTGCCTGCTAAAGACTGTTATTTTTTTTATTTTATTGTTTTTCTTTCTGCTTATTTGAGAAAGTATGTCAGTAAACATTTGCTACTATGCTTGCAACAATACACAAACTAAAACGAAAGAGTCAGCTAATACTTTGATAGGGAGACGTCATTTAATAAGTGCAGTTGGCAGGACACGATGCACAATCAATACACACGTGGTGGGCCTTATTATAGAGATGAGCTAATAAGTGACTGTGGAGAAGAAAGGGGAAGCTATAAGGGCAGAAAAAATGTAGGCTTGAATTCATTATTTTTGTATGTGGGTGGCAGGGGTTTAATGTTCTCACCTCAAAAAGGACAGAGAGCTGGGCAGATTTCCCAGTTAGACCAGTACCTCTTTAAGTATTCCCTTTGAAATCTAAGCAGCTGGACACAATCATGAAAATCTTTTTTTTCCTTTAAAGCTTTTAACTTTCTTCTTCTTTATGTTTCAGGTAATTCTGCAGAGTGTTATTGTTTTTTTAATCTGATCATTTCTTTCAGTTCTTCTATAGTATATAAAAAAATTCCTATAAAACACAAATTTAATGTTAAGCAAGTGTGATGACGTGTTATTGTCTCACAACTCCAACAAACCCTGTCACTACCTATGAGGTGTTAGTCCATTCTCCTTTTGTCTCTGTGTTGGATCTTTTCCCATATTCCCCTGGGATTAGGTTGACTGGGAACTCTGAACTAGCTAGTCTGGTTAAACAATGAGGATAAATGCACTTACCGGTGTGCCCTGTGGGCTTCTTTTTTGACAAGTGCAGTCCTATACTGGAATAAATGGGTTTAGCAAATGAAGGAATGAATGGATTGATGGTTATTATGTGCAGTCTTTATTAGGAGCACCTGTACATCTGCTTATCCGTGCAATTATCTAATTAGCCAATTGTGGCAGCAGCTCAATGCATAAAAGCAGGCAAATACAAGTCAGGAACTTCATTTAATGTTAAAATCAAACATCAGAACAGGAAAAATGTGAACCTGGTGATTTCATCTGTGGCATAATTGTTGGTACCAGATAGGTGGCTGTGAGTATTTCTATAACTACTCATTTTTTGGGGGGGATTTTCACACACAGCAGTCTTTTGAGTTTACCCAGAATGATGCAAAAAAAAAAAAAAAAAATATCCAGTGAGCAGCAATTCTACAGGCAGAAGATCCTTGTTGATTAGAAAGATCAGAGGAGAATGGCCAGACGGGTTTGAGCTGACAGAAAGGCTATGCATACTCAGATAACTGCTCTGTCCAAATATGGTGAGCAGAAAAATGTTTCAGAATACACAACACATCATACCTCGAGACTGAAGACCACATTGGATTCTACTCTGCCTGCCAAGAGCAGAAAGCTGAAGCTGCAGTGGGCACAGGCTCACCAAAAGTGAACAGCTGAAGACTTAAAAAATGAAGCCTGGTCTGATGAACCTCAATTTCTGCACACACAGCAAGGTCAGAATTTGTACTCGACGTGTCTTGTGTCAACAGTCCTGGCTGGTGGTGGTGGTCAAGTAAAGTCAAAGTCAAGGCGAACATTATTGTCATCTCACCCATATACAAGTATACAGAAGCTCAGGGTCCACAGTGTAACAACATGAAGTGCAAATAAAAAATTTAAATTAAATTAAAAATAGAATTTAAAATAAAAACACAAACAAGTCAAGACATTGTGCAAAGACAAGACAAAGAAGTAGCAACAATATTGACGTGTAGTAAGTAATATGAACATTGATGCAATGTATGGTATTATGCAATCTAGGTACACAAATATAGTCAATAAATATGTAATATAATAAATGAATAATAGATATAGATAATACAGAAATGATCAGTGTATGGTAATAGTTGTTTAAGACGTGTGTAAACAATGACAGGTCAGAATGTTTCACAGCAGAAGGATATCAAGAGTGTCCAAATACTTAAAGGTCAGTATGAGATTTTCAGTTCTTTTCTACTCGTCTTTTCAGGAAAATGGCCTGCATGTATAAAAGTTTTGTTTTTAGAGGTGGTTGAGGCCGTGTGGAAGATGCCAGGGGACAGCATGGTGTTAAGGTGTCTGATAGCTTGGGGGTAAAACCTCTCCTGCAGCCTGGCAGATCTGGCTTTGATGCTGCAGTTTCTTCTCTTGGATGGCAGAAGTGTGAAAAGTCCATGTGAGGGGTGTAAGGGGTCCTGCACAATGCTGCAGTCCTTGCAGACACTGCATTTGTAAAATATGTCCTGTAGTGAAGGGAGAGGCACCCCAGATAATGTTCTCTGCTGGTAGTTGTATGAGGAATGTTTTCTTCTCACACTTTGAGCCTGTCATCACTTGAATGCCGCAGCTTGTTTTGAGTGTTGTTGCTGACCATGTGCACCCCTTCATGGCCACAATTTACCCATCTTCTACTGGCTACTTCCAGCAAATTAATAATGCACCATGTCACAAAGCAAAAGTCAGCTCAAATTGGTTTCATGAACATGATGATGGCAAATCTGCAGAAACTGCACGATGCAATCATGTTAACTTGGACCATAACCTCGGAGGAATGCTTCCAACGTCCTATCCCATCCATGCCATGAAGAACTGAGGCTGTTTTGAGAGTAAAAGTATTACCTACATGGTATTAGTATAGTTTACCTAATCAATTTGTGAGCGTATATATACGTACATATATAAAATAGTAATTACTTAAAGCAACTGATGCGATTTTCTTTATTGCAATTATTCTTATCTGACCATGCTAATACATTGACTCCTGCTTGTAAAACGATCCCACCCACATTCCAGAATCCAATTGGTGAATAAAAATGATTGACGTAAGCGCAAAACCCTCGGGCAGGGAGTAGGCGGTTACGTGTGCGACGCTCAGAAATTTAGCTCGTTGACTTCCGTAAAGAAGACATTTTGTAAAAAGACCTCGCAGACGAGAAGAATGTTTTATTTATCAATATAGAAAGATATAGCTATCTATCTATATTGATAAATAAAACTATAGATAGATAAATATATCTGTCTATATTTATAAGTAAAACATTCTTAAAGGTAAGATTATTTTTATTTGTATAAGTAAAATATTCGTAAAGTAAGATTATTTTTTAAGTGTTTAACTTGCCAATAAGGTTATACTATCGTGACTTAAAGTATTTATCGTGAAAAAGAACGGAGTTTATCAGGGCGTATTTTATATATATATATATATATATATATATATATATTCCCGCGAAGGACTGTCGTCATATATGTAGCCAGAGCCCACTATTTTGTTATAGAATGTTTAAAATTCACGCTATATGTATTTGTTTTAATGTTTCATGTTGTTGCAAACAGTTGGCTTACTTTCTTAATTTAGTTTTCTCCGATTATTTTTATGTTCTTTTTGCAATCCGGACATTGCGCGGAAACAAATATAATGGCGACTCTGGCAGTGGGCCAGATTATTCATAACGAAATTTAACACGCCCTTGTGTATGACAGTAGGAAGACAACAGACAGTGATTGGTGGATACTCAACATCCAATCGTGTGGCAGTTCTGTAATCTGGCCGGCATTTTGATTGGCTGCACATACTAAACGACTGTCCTACTGAATTCCATTCCTGTAGGACGTTTGTTATTGTTCTTGCTTCGTTATGAATAAAAAAAAAAGCATAAGACGGGATGTCGGAGCCTGTATAATCCGATCAGAAAACGGTTTCACTGTTGTATTCCAATTTTGATTCATGTTTAGTTAGCTTGACTAATCCCTTTTCTCTCTTTTTTTTTTTTTTTTTTTTTTTGGTAAATTGAACAGCAAATCTGTAGCGGCGTAATTTCTGACATACTGAAACGCTGTTTTTAGGTTAGCATTACGTCGCAACCAGGGTAGCTTTGATTTTTTTTTATGAATTTCCTCGCAGGGAACCACCCATCCCAAGGGCGCCATGACAAACGTCCGACCGGAAAGTTTATGTTTAAAGTCTTAATCTCCGAGCACAGTGACGCACGATTACACATCTCGTAGTGTTCAGGCACTTCGGTATTCTCGTGACTTGCTTCCATTGTGGTATGTTTGATGCACCAGTGGTATGGTCCTCATACGCATATTTACAGACTACGTTAGAATTCTTTGCACTCTGTGCCATGTTCTGTAACGTGTGGTAGCTTTAATTTTGCGAAACTGCAGATTGAATGTAATGCCACAGTTCTGTAATTGTATAATTACAACAAATATACAGTTGAAAATAAACCTTTTAAACAGTTGTTTGATTTGAAAGATTGTCAGACCATAGTGTGCGTTTATAGGTATTTCTTTCCTCATGATGGACAAATTAAGTTTTATCTATCATTGTTAACATACTCCTGTCATTATTTAGTTCAAAATGTACTAATGGAAATACATTTTGTGTCTTAGGTCGCACCAGGAAGCACTTCTGTTTATATCCCAATATACTTTTGTTTTATTACTGCATTGAAGAACATGTCTAATATGCATGTAGCTCACATTCAGAAAAACATTTGGCCTATCCCAGCAAGGTGAGTTCAGTTATCTCTTAAGAAAAAATTTTTTTTTTTTTTTTTTGAATGAGGTAATTTATTTTTATTCCCAGAAACGGTTGTCTGTTTTGATATTGCTGAATAATGACATTAAATAAAAAACATTGTTGAAATTAAATCTGCAGGAAGTTTTAAAAGAGTTGGTAAATGAATTGGCTGTATGCTACCCTAGTCACATTTATGATAAAAACAATAATTTAACACTGCTGGTCCAGTTTGAATTAAACTAATATGCCTCTCATTTTAATTTTTGATTTTGAATTGCAAAGTCTTTTTTTCCCCTCAAATGGTAAAGCCAAAAATACTTTGCATTTAATCTGTTTGTTAGTCTTGCCTTCCATTATTTTTTCTTAACACAAGATTTGAAGGTAGGCCTACATGGGTTTTCTTCTTTGTCTTGCAAGATATTGTCCAGAATACTTTTAAAATTGTGTTTTGTTTACAGTTTCATCCATCACTATCTTCATGTTCATCCACGAATAGCCATGTAACAATATGCTTTACTTGTCATATACAGAAACAAAGTCACACTTCTTGTATTTCTTTTTGAAACTTAAAGAACAGTTTAACAAAACCCCAAATCATTTACATTTACATGCAGATTGACAGAATTGATTTTTATCTGAAATATCACTAGTTTTTAAACTTTTTTTTTCACCCATAATTACAATTACATGGCATGCTGATGAATGCTAAAGTAACATAAAAGGACAGTATGTCATAGATACGTTAGTTTTACTTAATTATATTTAATGCCTCATGTTTTATAGTATTGTTTGTACTGTATTTGCCTTATAGGGGAAAGAGGAATGATTTTGATGATCACAACAAAGATGACAGAGATTCCAAACAAGTAATAAATGATTTCTGTAAGCTTACACTATGCTCTGGTAAGTTTTAAATTATAAAAAAAATATTAGAAAACTTTTCAATTTTGACATTTCTAACCACCTAAAGTTTTAATGAACTGTTGATTTTGCTGCATATATTTTTAATATATTTTGAGTAATTCTGAACTCTTTTTCTAAACTAGAAATGGTAAAGTGTTTTTCCTTTTATAGACTATCTTGACCAAGTATCTCAACTTGTGCTGAAACACAGAGGAAAACAAGTGCCCTTGAAGATTTTCGGAGGATTACCACTGGAAATAGGTATTCTTGATGACACTGTGCTTTTTGGACGAGAAGAGATGCTGGAAGCTTGGAGTTGTTTATACCTGCCACAGAAAGTGAAGATGGCAGTGCTTGGTTTTGTTGATAACCTTCCATCCATGGCTCTAGGACTGCAGTGTATAGTATTAGCTTGTTCTGATGGTTCAGTTTATGTATATGAAAATGAAGAATTGCACCATTTGGGAAAAAGCTTGAAGAATTTCTTTACTGATGTGCCTCCTTCTCTTCCAATTAAAAGTTATACTTACGGGGAATATACAGAGCCAGAAGTACGTGTGTGGTTTTTATTGTCACATTTTTAACTTCAGTTAATATATAAATATATTAATTAGGGAAAAGAATGTAGTAAAGAGTTTGAATATTTTTATTATAAATGATGATGGTAACCACGATTATATTTAAGAAAAAAATCAAATTTCACTGTACTTTGCATATATCACAAAAGTACTACTGTCACCTTTTATATCCATGGATTCAATGAACTGCAGATTAAAAATAATATGGGACATAAACCTGGAATTTGCTTGGTTATGCAAGAGATTAGTGTAAAAAGTTTTTAAAAGGATAAAGAGAAACAACATTGGAATTGGTATTGGAATGGGCTGATCAAGTAACTTGAAATTTGTGAATGGCATCTGTCTTTACAAACCTGATCGAATTTTCTGTAATTGCTGGTTATCACATCATCTCAGTAATCTTACTGACATGGTAGGAACTGCAGACTATTTTTATTTGTCTATGCAGATGAACTGTCTGAAAGTATATCAATATTAGGTACAGATAGAAACTAAATCCACAAGACATCTTTTATAAAACAAAAACTGATGCTTTAAGATGCTAATTACAATTTTTTTCATAATTAATGAAAAAGTGCAGTAAATTCTTTATTTTTTAACTAGTCATTCCTTTATTTTTTAGTCAGAAGAGGAGTATCTAAAAATTCTCCAAGAACAAGGATTGTCCAAGATTGATGAAAGTACCAGACTATTTGTTAAAAGCAAAGAGAAGGAATTTTGTGAACTGATGGATTTCTTGGAAGACCTTTAATTGCCATGGTGTCACTTTGTTCCTTTGTTTCATATTTGTAAATATGAACCTTGTAAAATGAACAATGACTAAAGTTAATGTAATATAATACTAAGTGGAATATATTGCATCCTGATTTAAGGGTAAGTCGGACATTGTTTTATTCTGAATTGGGATTCATTTTAAGGGTAAGTGTTTGTTTTTGTCTCCCACTCTCCCCTGACTTATTTTTTCACAATATGGTATACAATAACTTGCTATGGTAAATTATTTTTAAGCGAGACATATATATTCTCAGTTTAAAAAAAAAAAAAATGTGTGGCTTTTCTAAATTGGAAATGAGACATAAACTCAGGATTACAAAAGTATGGTTCAGTGATGAGTCTTCATAGTTGGCCACACTGATATAAAATGACAAACTTATTTTTCTAAATACTAGAAGAAAACACTTAAGAATTCAAATCACTGTGAGAAAAATAACTACAGAATCCACAAAACAAACCACAAGAAGGCCATACCCTCTCCACAGCCTAATATTTTTTACTTATTTTTTTATAATTGACAGAATCTCGTAGTTCTCCCCTATACCCAACAACATGGATACTCTGCTTTGCATTGTGCTCACAATCTCGCACTGATCAATGCTTAAGAATATTCTTTGTTTAAAGATTAACTAGGCTAGGAGAAGATGTGTCTGTCCAGGTAACGCTCGGGTCTGATGCTTTCACAAGACACGCCTATACCATTGCCTGGGAAACATTTGACGCTAATGCTTTTGGCATGCTTTTTGAAAAACCTTGGTTTTTCTGCAGTACTGTCTACTACATTGCCCGAGTGACGCTTGGGACTTACGCTAAGCTGGTTAATACTTCCAGAAAAATCAGCGTTGGTCATAAACTGGAAATACTGTTCTCGTGGAATTGAGCTTTTAAATTGAAGGACACTTGAAGATAGGACCAAGGTTATTATAGTTAACAAAAACTAAAATTAAAACTGAAACTATTATTAAAAAAACATTTTCGTAAACTGAAATAAAATAATTAACAAAACCAAAATTAAAAACTAAAACTAAATGAAAGTAGCTGGAAAGACTAACTGAAATAAAATAATTTACTAAAATATTTTTAGTTTTAGTTTTTGAATGAATATTCTTGCTGTTAGTCTTTAACCCTTGTAAGTTTTGCAATCCTACCCTGGATAAACAGGTTTAGACAATATACATGTTTTCTTAATCTCAGACACTGTCTCTGTTGTTTTGTGCCTGTCCATACTCTTATTACCTGCTCTTGCTCTGTTCATTATGGGTTTACTGTTCTTAGGGTGGGCTATTCAAGACTCACCACCCCTAACCTTGACACTACATGCTTGTTGTTCTTTGTTTCCCTCAATACAGCTAGGTGGGGTCTGCACACTGACTCAAGCCTAAGAGTCCTGTTCTTCCTAAGCCCTTGTGATTTTCATGAGAAAATATTTTAAAAATTATAAAATTGTGTAAAATTGTTCATATTCAGTGTCTAATTTTGATTATGTTTGTTTTTATTAGACAAAAACAAAACCAGACAGTAAACCAAGCAGTGTAGTAAGCTTCCACTAATATTAAATTAATATCCAAATCTGTTAAGTGTGCAGTTCTGTCCAATTGTGACACAAAAGTAACTCCATTGGAGCTGAATGCCATAATTACTAAAACTGAAACTAATATATATATAAAAATAAAATAGAAATGCCTTTGTGAAATAAAAACTAAACTAAAACTAAAAATACACAATGAAGGAAAACTAAAACTAAACTGAATTTCCAAGTAAGGTCAGAAAAAATATAGAAATAAAAACTAATATAAAAAGGCAAAACTATAATAACCTTGGATAGGACACTTAACCAATGAATGCACAGGAGGAGGAGAGGCGTATCAGTCCTATGTGAATATTAGTTCTTGCTTATACCTAGTGCTGATTTTTCTTCAGGAAGCATTTATTTAACAGTATTTTAGCAAAAAATCCAAGAATTTGCACGTTGTGAGCGTACAACTGTATGATACGAACAATAGAATACATAATAGTGAAAAAAAATTACTTTGGCTTGAAAATGACCAAACTTCCCATTTTAAAGGGTGTACTATATGTGCATTTTGTTAAATACATGTCTTCTTTTCCAGCCTTTTTTGTTCTATTTAAGGTTTTTGGGATAAGTTTGCTCAGAGCTTCAGCATAAACTATAATTTGCCACTTGAGATCAAATGCAGACAACAACTAGTGGGAGCTGTGAGGTGTGAGATTGCTTTCTGAGATCAAATCATAACAGTTCAGTAAAAAGGAGAAAAAAAAACTTAATAGCCCCCTGATTATAAAATGTTAATGATTTAAATTTAATTAAATACATTTTATTTTAAAAAATTACTCACATTTAGCCCACTGTACCTGGTGTAAGCTAAAGTGGATCAGTAATAGTTTTATATCTTTTAATATTAGAAAGTATTTTTTTATATAGGAGCTTTTAAAAAAATTGCGGCATGAAATAACAGCTATTTCTGTACAAATCGCCTGATAAGAGCAGACCAGTGTAGTCACTTCAAACATTTATCATAAGGAACAACTCAAATGTCAAAAGTCATTGCAGCCATTAGGTAGAAGGCACTTAATGGGTGCTACGTGGAATTCCAAGATAACTCTTACCAAAGCTGCTCTTTGTAGATCATTTTTACAAAAATGTCTCTTTGCTTTATGCTTTTTTTTTCCCAAAGCTTACCGTGTGAAAGAGTATTTCTTTTGCTATTAAATGATAGAAATGCACGATTGTTTACCTTTTAAAGCCCATCAGATCATCTCTTCAAGAGTATGAACACCAGGGACTGATGTTTATTTAACTAAGCTGAATCCAAAATCAAAATTGATTACATTTCTTGCAATTTTTTACATTGGGAGTACAGTAGCCTTAATTTACAGCATGGCTTAGGTGCTATGTCTCAGAATTTTTTTTTTCCTTTTGAACTGGATGAAAGTTTGATGCAGACACATCTCACCAAATTACAGAACTGTCCATAATCTTGATGGCCTTTTCATGAAATTTGTAGTTTTGCTGTTGGAAGTTTTATTTATTTTTTAATACTTATCTAGGGGGCTCCTTCCCCTGCTTGCTTCATTTGTCAACCCCCAGGCATGTGCTACATGCTAGCCTCTTTGCGGTTCTGCCACTCGCATATGGGGATGCGGATGTACAATTTAAACAGATTTTTGTTTTCATGGGAATTGCTACATATGCATAATAGAATTGACTATTTTACATTACAGCGAGTAATTAACCATATTAAAAAAATAGTAAAACTTAACAATTTGAAGGTAAATTAGAGAAAGCGATTGCATTTAAAGAGGTGGTATATAGAAGAGTTTGCGGGGCGTGGGATGAAGATTGTTTGGTTGTTAGTTACTATGGATAGAAAAACAAGTTACTTGAGTATTTCACCACAGCTGTCTATTTTAAATACCAATGAATAATAAAACATATTAATACACAATAAAAAGTAAAAAAAAAATTGAATTACATTAATGCCACCTCAAAAACATTATGAATTACTTATCTAACATACATTCTGTAAACGTTGCTTGTGTGGAGGGGTGTGGTCAAGGCTGAATATTGTGGGCATGAAAAACTTTAATAAATATGTCAACAAAATACATAATTTGGCCACGGGTGCCCAAAAGTGTAAGCAATTAAGAGTTCCATGAAAGTATTTGAATTGCTATGATGTATTCTACCAAATTTCTCACAGTCAAGGTTACAGGATAACTGTATCTGTGTATGTACTGAAAATAAACGGTAGCAGCCCTGAAGGGTTTGGTCATGTTATCCCATTTTAAGTGACTTGGGGACCATTTAAACTTTAAACCAATGTGCATGCCAAAGGTCTGAATCTTCGTGGACATTAAAGATTTGGCAGTGCTACCTGTAGTGGAGAGCAGGCTATAAAGAAGATGCCTTGGTAGCCAACTTTGTCGTTGAAGATAAAAATGGATACAGCCTGCAAATCTTTGGAAGGCTAAAGGAATGGGAAATGGTAAGTTCTGCGTTTACAAAGCATTAATGTCTGGGAGCACCTAGTTTAGAAATATGCAGAAAGAATGGGAAAATAACCTGCAAAGCTCCCCAATGATGCTTGCTACAAGGTAGAAGTAAAAATTCAGTGAGGTGCTATTAGCTTTTTTATTAATGTCAGAAGGGCATCACCCAGCTGGCTGTTATAGATTTCTGTCCAAAAAATAAAGACCCATGGTGTAGTTCACATGTTTGCTTCTGTGCAGTTGCTCTTAAATTGCATAGGGCTTATTGAGGATCTCCCTTGTAATGGTTATCGTTTGTTCTAGATAATCTGGTAATCATGTCAAAATAGATTATCAGACTGCAGTGAAATAAACTGACATGTTTTGTGCCAGTAGCAAAACTGAAACGTTTTGGTTCAAATGAAAAGTATGATGGGATCCCTTGTGGCGTAGCACATCTCTTGTGCATCCCACAAAAATGAGATGGGATTTCCAGGTAGCAGGACCCACAAAGCTTAACTAGTATTTGGCAATGATTAAGCATTTGATTTTTGAAACTGAGTTATAGATGGCATTGTAGGTAGGTATTCTGGTGTATTAACATCCATTTTTGGTATATGCTTTGGCTACCTGCAACCCTGAACTAGACAAATAGGTTAATGGGACAAATTCACTTGCTCTGTGGATTAAAGTACAAGCTAGCTGAGAAGTGATGTAGTTGGGCAATGGCATTCTAATCCTGGTGCGGCCCATTGCACACCACAAGAATTTTCAGTTGCAGAAATTGAAGTGGTAAAACCATTGCATTAGCATGTCTCGCACGTGCACTTGGGAGTCAATCAAAGGGACCAGATAACAGCAATTCTACACCAGGCCATGGGGCAGCAGGTTGAGCTAAACCTCTCTCTTTTTCTCTCTGCAGACCAAATATGAGAAATCCTTCCTGTCCCTGCCCCAAGGATCTCACTTCCTGGGAACCGACTATGAAAACCCCTCATCCTCCATACTTGAGCAGTTCTACTTTAGACTCGAATCGGTACACATTGTACTAAAACTTAACTTAAACCCTTTTGGAGCCAGGGAAACTATACGGGTGGCTGCACATCTTTGTTGTGTGTCCAGTCATTTATTTCACACAGTGTTTAAAGTGGGAAAATAGTTGGTTTGAGACAAGATGTTTCTTATTAGGTAAAAGCGAATTGTGGAGGAAAATGCAATGATTTCACAAGAACCCAGGTTTATTTAGAATGAATTTGACAATTTTGAGTTATCCAGGGACTTTTTTTTTTTTTCTCTCCATATGGATGCTTTTAGGCAGTGTCTGTAAGACTAGGATGTATTTTGAGTGATAACACTAACCCTGTTTATCTATTTAAATGCTATGCCCACTTGTTAGTGTTCTCTTAAACTGTGTTGATGGCACTGGCACACTTCATGACAATGGGGAAGAATATCAACTTTATGTTTATCTTCAATGTCATCCTTTATGTGTTTTATTTTTTTAGTTTACTTTTTTGCATGACATCCAGTTATGGTGCTTGAAATACAATTAAGGGTAAGGTGTGCAAGAAAAGGATATGCTACAGATAAATTTAAATAACCTCCAGTTCTCCATTATCTTCCACCCACTAAACGCCAGCTGTTCCTGCCTGGTCTCACTCCCACCTTTTTCTTTCTGTTATAGAAGTTGATCTAATCTTAAATCCATTCATCCTTTACTATTTAATCCAGTTTAGTGCATTTTCTTAACTTTAAGGCTTTTTGTCTAGAGTCAATCCAGGCAGTAGGCCTATTTAGTCCAAGGAATCAGGAGTTTGCATTGTGAGTGGGACTGAAAACTCTCCCAAGAACAGGTCAACAACTAATTCAGACAAAGGTAGAGAGTAACTTGTTCAGGCTGCCATACAACAGCTGACCTGCTGAAGTATTTTGCGTTTGAGTCAAGATTTATGCAGACCTAAATTTAAATTGTCCTCTCTCGGAATGCAGTAAATCAAAAGCAGACTGGAAAACTATGACAGTGAACTAGACAGGAAGAAAATGACAATCTAATAGAATAGGCTAGCCAGGTTAAGGGCTGTAGCTTGTTAAACCTGAATTAAACTGTCCTGAATGCCTTCCCATTACCACTGCCACCGAAGTTAACCAATATCCAACAGAAGCTCACTGGGCAAAAAATGAGTTACCACCTATGTGCGGTACAAGGTGATGCATGCTGTGCTTCAGCCCCCAACAGAGGGCATCCCAGTACCAATACCGTCCTAAAACTAGCAGTCTTGTGTGCTGCAAGGTGTTTCCTGCAGAGGCATTAGCTCTCTTGGAAATGTGTTCTTTTAATATTGTGGCTTATTAAATAATTAAACAATATCATAATATACCAGAAAAGGCGATATCCCTCCCATAGTGATTATGGCGGTACAAGAATCACATGAGACAAAATATCTTTTAGCTTAAATTTACTGACGTTTTACGCGGTTACAGACGGGGAGGCATATGGACAGACTTTTGTCCAGGTGGGAAATCTGGATCAACACAGTCCGCCATTTTCTCTGTCCCTACGCTGGGAGGTTTTTCGACAACTCTTTGTGTCGATGCAGCCTCGAAGGGTCTGGCCACTGTCCAGACCTTTTATAATGTCTTGCTTCATTTGCTGGTCTTCTCTGTCTCCAAACAAGGGCTGAATTCCTCTTCCCCAAAATACAGACATATCATAGAGCTTACATGCCGATTCTCATTCTCCCAATAAGGAAAGAAGATTTGTGCTGATAGAGGACAGAAATACCCTAACCTGTGTTTAAGCTGACTATACAAGCCTCCAGTTGTCTTAGGCTATCTAATCCAATGCTTGGCTAGCACTTCTAACTGCTGAGCCCCTGTGTGCAACAGTTAACATGCACATGTGAATAAAACTCATAACAGTATTGTCCAGATACAGTGACATAAAGAAACATGTAGTATAACACAAGGTTAGTATAGTAACGAGTAGTAGTGGTGTGCTGCGCTGGTTTGGTTCTTCCCATGAAAAATGGGTTGCACAACAGATGTGAATGATTGGCAAAAAGGGGTTATTGCATTTGGCCACCTGTCCTTGTACAGTGTAGTCGAGGGAAGGAACTGGGAAGTTGAAAATATCATGGGGTTCCAGCTGAGTTGCCCCATTTAGTACAATCTCTTAAACACAAAATAAATCTGGCAAATGCTGGTGCAAAACAAGTCAAACCAATCGGCAAGGGTTCCCTCAAAAGAGGTACTTTTGCTCAATAGGGCAATTAGGGTGTGGTGGATCTCTGGCCCAAGTGAGACTTGGCTTTCATAGAACTCTGACCGGAAGAGCTGGTGTCTATTGCCCTAATAAGGTGATTTCTCTTTGCAGTGGGTGAAAAAAGAGACCATACCATTGGTGACACCGCCCATCTCCCACAGTGTCAGTACATACCTTCAACATGCCTAAAAGATTATCCCCTGCTGTGCATACACGACCATGGAAAGACTTGGCAGGTATTTGAAAAGCATACTGTCCAAAGGGTTTTCTAGCAGTGGTGTACATCACAGCCACCAGAACTGAATTTGAAAGATGGTGCTCACAGATTGGGGCTGTCACAGTGTGTCACACATTGTATCAACGCAAATAATTCCTACAGTTGGCCCAACTTTTGTTGATCGCCTGCAAACCCTCTGCTTAAAAAGTGTGTTACCCCAAGAAGCATTCTTCCATCGCAGCTGGCATGCAAAATCCACAGATTTAAATACCATAGGAAATCGCTGGGAATATTTGGAGCAACGAGTGAAATGTCGGAGGAGCCAGCGGGCCATTTTAGCTAAACTGCGGCATTCGGTGCTTGAAGTGAGGATGAAATTCGATGTCGCCTATACCCACAAACTGGTGGTGTCCATGCCAGATAGAAATTTGGATGGGGGTAAAATAATTTTTGTTGATATTGAGACTATTATTGTTGCATTTGTTTGTGTGTGTGTGTGTGTGTGTGTATGTGTGTATATATATATATATAGAGAGAGAGAGAGAGCGCTTGAGAGCTTTTTATGTGTTTATATCCTCAATAAATATGCAATTGTTATTGCTTGATGGAGCTGCAGTCACACACTTCAAGTCCAGGACTTAGACTGCAGCTCCATCACTGCATGTTCTCTTTGTGTCCATGGAGGATTTCTGCTACATAAAAATGACCTGTTAGGATAACTGGCAACTATAAATTGGGTGGTACGAGTAAATGTGCCCTTAGGTTCAGGTGAAGTAGTAAAGGGGATCAGAAAATGAATCAAAGAATAAATCATTTTACTACATCCTACACGTGTCTTGTATTTTCATTGCTTTGTGCTCATTTAATGCTAATACATAAATGAAATGATGCATTTTAGCACATTAGAGAGATTTTAGCAGCTGAAGTTATACAGAAATCAAGGAAAAGTAGAAATATGGTAGCTGCTGCTTTTAAATACAGTCCTATTACTAGTGTTTCTTGTACATTGTTATATTTAATAATTATACAGAAACCAATGAGCTGAGGTCAGAAATTAAGCCGTAATTAGAAAAATTTTGAACAAGAGGTATAGCCACAAAATGTGTATAAAACACTTGAGCCAACCATTAAACCCTTAACATCTATTGAGCAGGATCAACTGGAGGATGCGTCATAGCAGTAGGATCCACAAAATGGTGTCATGATAAAAAAAAACAAATTCAAACTTTGTCAAAGAGAATTAAATGGAGAAATAAGTGTCAAGTTTAGTACTGGGTCTCAAAACCCTACAAAAGACACATAACTTGCCAGATGCCCTGAAGGATTTTGCACATTCAGTCATCGTCCAACCCGCTATATCCCAACACAGGGTCATGGGGGTCTGCTGGAGCCAATCCCAGCCAGCACAGGGCATAAGGCAGGAACAAACCCTGGGCAGGGCGCCAACCCACCGCAGGGCACACACACAAAGGACAATTTAGGATTACCAATGCACCCAACCTGTATGTCCTTGGACTGTGGGAGTAAACCCACACAGACATGGGGAGAACCTAGGAAGCGAACCCAGGTCTCCTTACTGCGACAGTGAAGCTCCCAAGAGCACAAAAGCAAAGAGGCAGTGCCTAGAATGGATAATCCCAAGTTCCAAACTGAAATTCAAGAGGCGAAGACAAAAAACAGAGTACAGGTTTAAAAAGAGAAGTCGCAGCTCCAAAGACACTCTGAGAATGAATTGCGGGGCACTGTGGGTTGACTCTGCCTTTATAGGTCTTGGCGCAGTCCCTTGCAGTGTTGGGCAGGTAGTCCTGCATCTTGGGAACCACCCACAAAACACATAATACATACAACAAGATACACAGGAACCAAAAAAATTAGCAAAACTAACAAAGGCAGTATTTGAACCCCTGCAAGGGAAGGAACCCTGGCTGAAATATAACACTTGCAACGTGACCCTAGAAAACCTGGGCAGGAACCTTGTTTTAACCACCTGTGCTTGTGCGTTCAAGAGCCAATGACCATAGGCAGCGATGGAGATATAATCTGAGCAGTAAGTCAACAGCTTCAGCCATGATCAGAAGGAGCGTTGTAAAACTGCTGATGCCATATTTTTTTCTTTGATCAATATGATCACTGTATTTTCCAATACTAGGGGGCTTTGCCCCCTGCTCACTTCGCTCGCCAACCCCCATGTTTGGTTTTCCAGATACACACTTTTAAGATTTTTTTTTTTAATTGTTGCCATTTCATTTCAGAACTTCTTTAAAAACAATATTTGGATTCTTTCGAGTCCCAACATGCTGAATCTTTTAAATGAGGTCAGTGAGACATGTGTTTAATGACTTGGTACCATAATTCAGGATAGGTTTCTCTTGTTTGGAATTTCAGCACAGACAAAACGATCTTCATCGTCAGCAGTTAATCATTTTTTTTGCAAAGTAACCAATAAATGCATGTGAGGTAAAAGTTTTTTAAATTCTCTGACTTAAACTTCAAAGCTTTACAATATTTACATCCTTCTGACATATCACCTATGTCCATATATTCGATCTCTATTCGCCTTTTCATTATTTCTCCGAGTAATAATTTCTCTTTTTTTGCGCTATTGCAATGTTTACTTTCTTTGTTTTGATACTGTCATTTTTTTTCTGCTTTCATATTTTGTGTCTTACTCTGCATGTGTTTCATGCCTATGTTTTTTTTGAGTCATTCGAATTCCAGTTTTCATTATCTCTAACCTGCTCTGCATGTGTTTGGCCCCCTTGTTTTTTAACCTCTTTATGAAGTTTACTTTGTTTTCTACTCTTTGTCTTTTATTTCTGACCTCGCTTTGTCCTGCTTTTTTTCAATGACACCTGGTCCATGGTGATTATTTTCCCTTTTTCGAGTAATAATTTCCATTTGTTTACACTACTGCGATCTTTACTTTCTTTTTTTTATACTTTCTAATTTTCCTACTTTCTATTCTTTAACTTTCTCCACATGTGTATAGCGCCAACGTTTGTGAACGTCTTTATGAATTTTTTCTAAGTTCTGTCTTTTACTCTTTGTCTTGTAATTCTGAGCCCAATTGGATGTGCCTTTTTTTTCAATTCCACTTGTTCCGGGCTGATAATTACTTTCCTTATTTTCTGAATTTGCACCCAGATTATTCTTTATTTTCTTTCCAACGCTTTTGAGTCTCTTTTCTCTGTGCTGCTTAGTCGTTTATGTTTCATTTATAACATATTGTCCTTTATACTCTTTATATGCACTGAGACCCTGGATCTGCGTGTGCTCAAATCCTTCACATGACTGAATGTGTTGCTGCCTGTGCTCTTATTTGTTGTAAGTAGGGCGTGTCTTACAAGAATCTCATGTTCTGCGTCATCGTGATACTGTCCTGGGTCAATCTCTTGGCACAAAGTCTCATGTTTAAGGTCCCGGCAAGACGCTCCATGGCCAATCTCTTTCATCTCGCGGGTCTTTTAAAAGTGTCTTCTGTGAGCTTCACAATAAGATCACGTCTCGTTTCCCTAGTGTTTCTCTCCAGGATTGTTTTCATTTGGATTAGCAGTTCACTCCTTACCTGCAGAGAATAAGACACACTCTTCCAGGAGAGGATTGTGACCTCGGACTTGGAGGCGTCCTTCTTAAGTTTGACATTCCCTGCCATCATAACTCTTATTTTGGCAATACAGACACCCCTTCCTTTATCTTTATTTTGTGGCACTTAACGTTGATGTCTTGCATGATACTGGAAGACTAAAAAAGGTCAATTCAATTATTGTCCTCTTCTTTCTTCACTAATGTGTTTTAACTCTTTGAGCAGTTCTTCCAGCTTATCTAAAACTCTCAGTAGCTAATAGACAAATTAACTGGCAGCACGTCTCTCCCTACCTTGTAGCTGCAGAGTCCATCAGCTGACGCATAGGCATAGCTGCTACCATTAGAGAAATGTGAGAGAAACAATCAGCTATAGGATGCCATCTTCCAGACAGTGGGAAACCTGGGGTGCAAATTACATTTCTCCACAATTTCTTCTGCTTCCATACTTAATGCCATGACCAGGGGCTGTTTTTGTGAATTGTCTCAGAATTACTCCAAGTTATTCCACTATAAGTCTGACCAGGATAAGAACTGGTCCTACGTCAGAGTAGGAGAAGAGAAGAAATTACAAAGTATCCTACTGCCAGTCCTAGCAAGGAGTAGAAGGCCACATCCGAGTATGAATGACATCACAATTTTATGTCACACTTGCCACAGATTAACACTCCTGATTGCGTATTTTAGTTTTCTGATACTAATGCTCAAGCCTCACCTCAAAAAATATTAATAGTTATAATATTTAAAGTTGAAAAAGAAGTAGGAAAACATATATCACGCATGTGCTTCAGAGGATCACCTTCGGGGCTTATCCGAGGTATGTAATACTGTCCCGGGGCGAGAAGGGGCGCTATCACTAACATTGTCATCTCCTTTCCTGACAGTGCTGAGAAGAAATCCTTTGACAGACCTGACTACGCCCCTTCCAGTCAGAGTGCCATAAAACCTGACTGCGATGGAAGAAAGCATCACTTGGTGATCTGGTTGAACCACAGGATGGAGCTCCAGCATATCTTAAGAGATATTTGTAAATAAAACCCTTTGTGATCTGGAGTGGCCATATCATGATTGGAACTTGAATTTTATATCTGTTTTGTCAGCCATCGAGTGACTTTGGGGTTATTTATTATATTAAATGGGGGCGAGTGAGTTGGCAGCTCACACGTTCCTGTGTCTCAGTGAGGCTGTAATTATCCAATGCCCTGGAAGTCTCGCCTGCCTGTTTGAACCTTTCTAGCTTGTAAAGTGTAACACAAATGTTCCAACGGTTTGTGAAATGCAGAGCTCAGCGTATATGTGTGACATTTTGATGTCAATCTCCTATCCAGCCCTGCTTATCTTTAGAGCTGGCTAGTACAATATGGTTTGCTTCCATGAGCACCTGTGCGATGGCGCTGTGATATCGTTTGCGATTTGTATATGTATGTTCATCCACACTTGGGGAAGTGGTCTTATGTGCATGCGAACTTGAATGAGTATTATCTCAGGTATATATATAATCTGCACATTACCCCACATGTTTTAAGGGTATTTAATCTTTGGTGCAAAATTCCAGTATTGCTTATTTCAAAGCTGCCTTTCCCTGTTTCCAGTGCTTTAATTTCGGCTGACAACACTTGGTTTCTCCATATATATGAGTCGATCACTCAAAATTACAATTAACATAAATTAATGTTACAAGTATTATTCAATCTCTGTCAAATCAATATGTTTTCAAATGTTTACTGTTGTCCAGTGTTTCCAAAACAGCCCTTCCTGGACCATGCATGCTGATCTCTGTCTAAATGGCATCTACTGGGTGAACCTAGTTAGCTTGGACAGCTCACAAACTCTCCTAAATAGTGAAGTTAGAAGTAGTTTCCTAAGTTGGGAACATTGATAAACAGTTTTTACTCTTACTCTTAAAAGTTGGACCAATTCTGTGTCACTCTGAAATTTTTGAGCCAGTTTGAACAGTTTACCTACTCTGAGACTCTTGATAAATACGGGCACAAATCCGTGTATCTGAATCCTGTCAACTATGCCAATTTTATTACCATGGGATCCTTTTGATTTTGTTCAGAGATAATTTCATTGAGGCAAACATCACCGCCTGCCTTTCTCTCAGTGGGAAGGAGGTTCCCTTTGAGAGAAACCATTGTACAGTTCCTATAAAAAGTATCCACCCCTTGGAAATTTTGACATTTTATTATTATGCAACATTGAACCACAATTAATTTAATTTGGCTTTTTTGACATTGATCAACAGAAAAAGACTCCAGAAGACATCTGAAGCTGTCCTGTGGCATCTGGTGCCAAGATAGTGCAACAGATCATTTAAGTCCTGTGAGTTCCAAGGTGGGCTTGTTTTTCCTGCACTCACTGGGCTTGTGATCTGGATATATATAAAACAATGGCAAGGGTTGTCCATCTGCCACACAAAAACTTGGGAGTTACCGGGCCTCAAACTTTTTACTTGGTCTTAAGTGAGAGTTTATGACATAATGCTTGTAGTGCAAATGTGGACATGTAATTGGGCTTTGGGTTAAGCAGAAGGTGTGGCTGCACACCATGGCTGACAAGAGAAGGACAGTGGCATGGGAACATGGCATATCTGACAGGGAAAGAGCCACTGCCACATCTACTGACACTAAACCATGTTTCACAGGCCAGCTGATCATTTTCATAGCAAACACAGGTCATGTATTTTGAGTGCAAAAGAAAGCCATAGACAACCAAAAAAGTGGTGGTGCAGGCTATCTCTGCCATGTCTCTGGACTTTGGGTCCTTCTCATGGCAAGCGATGGCACAGTTATGACATATAGCTGACATGAAAAGAACAGATGTGACATCTGCTGAGTGTGAAGCATATTGCACAGGCCTCTGCACACTGACACCTCTTCAGGTCTTTACAGCAGTCTGGTTGTCATACACTCTGATTGCAAAACACAGTTCTGCACATTGTTATGCCATGAAAAAACAACAAGATTCACTTGCTCACCTCAGCATCAATCCAAAAGCAGGAGCAGTTTTACTGACGAAGAACAACATGCGATGACACTGTAGGACACTACCAAAGCGAGACGTCAGCCTGAATATAGAGGTGTTGAGCAGCTCACTAACACTGTGGCCCATCGCCTCGCCAGACAGCCTCCACACTTCACAGTGCATGGCATGAATTTAAAGAGTATCTTTCAGAACAACTCAGTGAGAATAAGCAAGAGAAAAAAGCGCTTGAACCATATTTCTTCAAAGACTGGGCACATGAGTGTTTTCTACTACACACACATATATATATATATATATATATACAAGGTGTGGCAGAAAAGTAATGAGACTGATTTTTTATTTGCCAAAGTTTTTATTTTTTTCAAACATCAATGTTATCCCCTTCAAAGTAGTTCCTTGGGCAGCTACACACTGATGGAGACGTTGTTCCCACTGTTGGTAGCAGCGCTGGAAGTCTTCAACCGGTATGGTCTTCAGCATGTCCGTTACACTCTTTTGGATGTTTTCTAAAGTCCCGAAATGACGTTCTTTGAGGACATTTTTCAGTTTAGGAAAAAGGAAAAAGTCACACGGACTGCGGTCAGGTGAATAAGGGGGCTGGGGAACGACAGGAATGCCTTTTGAGGTCAAAAATTCTGTTATGGGGAGGGCAGTTTTTCGGCACCATTTTGGCACAGACCTTTCGCATGTGCAAATGTTCAGTCAAAATTTGATGAACGGTAAATCTGTTCAAATTTAATTGTTCACTCAACATTCTTAATGTTAAACGACGGTCTGATCTCACAAGAGTGTTCACACGTTCGATGTTTTCATTGGTTTTCGAAGTTGAAGTCCTCCCTGAACGGTGTTCATCTTCAACATGTTTTCTGCCTTCTAAAAATGATTTGTGCCAGCGAAAAACTTGAGCTCGGAATAAAGAATGTTCCCTATATGCCTGTTTTAACTTTTCAAATGTCACACTTGCCGTTTAATGGCACAATGTTGCTCCAAATTCCGCTGTTCCATTTTGCGTGACGCACAACCAAAAACACAACTTCGCTAATAGCAGTCACAAAAATCACGTAGTTAACGGAAGGAGTTGAAACTCGCACTGAGCTATGGGAGGGTACTGATACACGTGCTCTATCAAGGACAACAGCGCAGCGTTGCCAGATCGCTTGCAGTGTTGCCAGTCTCATTACTTTTCTGCCACACCTCGTATATATATATATATATATATATATATATATATATATATATATATATATGTATATACAAGTACAATGATACTGTTCAATCACATTAAAAGATTGTGGAGAGTGAACATTAAACTTACAAAAATAACTTTCCTTTGGCATCACTGTCATTGTGCACTGGTGTCAGCTCTGCTTATCATTAATCACAGAAAAAGTAAAATAACAAAATACAAAAGATGTTAAGCATTTAAAGATATTGCAAAACTTACCAATATTTTGTAAATTTTCATAAAGGTGCATTTCACACCACTGCACTTTTCTAAATGTAAAATACACACAGAAGCCTCCTGTGGGCAGACCATGGGCAATGTGAGCTCAGGAAAAAAAACAATTAAGCACTGCACTGGCCCAATGTGGGGGCTGCTACAAGGAACCCTTCAGGAAAATTCCCCAAGTGGCCCCAAATGGCTGACAATACAAGTTCAGAAAGTCCCTCGTCGTCCCAGTGATAGTTTGGTAACACTGGCCATTGCAATCACTACTCCATTAGTTTCCTATTGTTTAATGTTGTCGCAGTGGGAGTAACCCAGTGAATCTGTATTTTCAGTGGGTTTTAAATTTTGATTGTAGTACCATAAATAATAGTTTGAACTACTGCAAAAAGCATCATTGTACAATTTTTATATATTGTTGGTAATGTTTTTGTTTTGAGGGTTGTAACATCACAGAAAAAAGAAAAAGCATGGCTAATACCAATAAATGTAAAGGGCTATTTGTGTTTTGTAAGAATAAATAGTTTAAAGCCACATTAATCCTGTTTTTTTTTTCCTTTTCTTATTAATTAATACAATAAAAATCTTCATAATCACCTACAATGTAATTGATAAGAAAATACCAATACTATAAAAAAGTTTCATGAAATAGACAGGTAAAGAGCAGTGCAGTGGTAGCAATGCTGTCTCATACAAAGGAGACTGGGGTTCACATTGTCGGTCCTTCATGCGTGGAGTTTGCATGTTTTCCCTGTGTCCATATTACTTTCCTCTGGGTCTTCTGGTTAAAATCATGCAGGTTATGTGTTGCTAAACTGGCCCTGTGCAGTGATGGTCTGGTGTTCTGTGTATGGGTTGTTCCTGCCCGTGCCCACTGCTTGTCTGGATAGGCTCTGGGCAAGGCTGGCACCACCATTAAGGCAAATTAGGTATTTGCCTAGGGTGCAGATCATAAGGGTGGGGAAAAACACAGCCACACAGGTTAGCTACTGAACAGTTGGCTTGTGCACTAATAAGCTTCGCCCGTGGCGCTCTGGCACTGGTTCTGTGTGCCTGGCAACCCTACCCTGGAAAAGTGGGTATAGAAAATAGATGGATGGACTAATAAAGTATGGACTTTTTTCAAGTTCATGTCCAAATTTGGGCTCCTACTCTGGATCACTGCTTCGGGGCCAATGTTTTCTTGATTGGCCATCCTTGCCTGCTTACAGAGAGCCAATATGTTTTGCGCATGCTGGCCCAATATCAGCTTGTTTTGTAGGTAAGAAAAAGAACTAAATGGTCAGGTAATTGAACTATGAGATCAATTAAAATTAAAAAAGTCAAATTGACTGAGAAACAGGCTGAGGCAAAAACTTACAGCCACAGAGGGCCCCAGGACTGAACCTGAGCAGCACTGGTGTACAGAATCCTTGTACGGTACAAGGCAATAACTACATAGATGATTGAGAAACAACTTACGATAAAAATTGGCTGAATAATCATTACTATTATTAATGATCACCTTTTAAACAGCGAATCACGGTACATGAGAATTGCAGCTGACGTACGGCAGGAATCAGCCCTGGACGGGATGCGAGGTGCACACTCAGTCAGCCAGGCGCGCCATCACGGAAGACTCAGACGGCGCCGTCCGCCACTGGGCGGAAAGCTGTTGATTTTGTGGCACATTTCACATAGCCAACGATTTTAATTCACTTAACAATGAAGAAAAGTTGCGTCTGTCTATTGAAACAAATCGAGTGTAGCAACAGATTAAAAAAATTAAAAGGTTAACAAGGGAGGGCTGAAGTCTCTTAAACTACCTGAAGAGTAGGGAGACACGTTGCAAAAAGTAACGAATTCCAAACTAAGCAACTGCTGGCATCGGGCTGTTACTCTGCGAAATAGGCTCGGAATTTGAGAATTTGGTCAGCTTTGATTGTGCCTGTTCCTTCCATCACTAGCCGCCCCGTAACGTTTAACTTTCAGTTTCGTTTTCCGGTTTTTGTTCGTGTTCAGTTCGCGCCTGACCTTATGGGCGGGGCTATACTGTTACAGTGTAGGAAGTTCCGCTCCTAAGAGGAGGTTTTCTTTCTCCGCTTGAAAAACATGTTTTTTATTTTTAAGTTTAATTAGATTTAAGGTAATCTTTTTGAATTTGAGCACCAAGCGACAGCGAGCAAACAATACATTCTCGTCATTTCATATTACGGCGACACTGTAGTGAGACGTTTAATACCAGAAAAGACATCGCTGATTCCTGTATATTTTTGTAGGCATCTTCTCCTGCCGCGATAATAAATCTGTAAGAAACTGGAAGCTGACCGTTTTTTTTTTGTTGATTTCTTTTACTTTCAGTCAAAGTAAAACTCTGCAGGATGGCCCAGGTAAGTTATTCTGTTTTACATTTACATTTATTTGCTTGGCATACACAACAGAGGTAAACAAAATCCAGTAACATCAGATTAGAGCCTGTTTGTTCAGCAAGTGTAAAGGAAAGGTAGCAGAAGTTGATTGTCACAAGTGAAAAGATGTAACAACTAATAATTTACAATCATAGATTAACAATCGATACGGCAGTTAAACAACAAATAACGAACAATATAAAAGATCACAGAGCGTATGTTTCTTCTTCATTCAAGTAGACAAATTTTCACAGAACAAACGGCTTTTCAATTGCTTCTTAAATACATTGAGGGATTCAGCAGTATAGATGGAGGTGGGCTGCTCATTTTATCAACTAGGAACTACACAGGAAAAGAGTCTGGATTGAGACTTTGTACCATCAATAGACACTGTTCCCTGACAGACCTGAGTGGTACAAGGAGTATAGCATCTCACCAGTGTCTCTATATACGCAGGTGCTGATCAACTGACTACTCTGTAGGCAAACATCAGGGATTTGAACTTAATGCGTTCTGTTAAGATGAGCCAGTGTAGCAACCTGAAGAGAGGAGTAACCTGTGCCCAGCTCGGGTGGTTAAATAAGGGCTGCTGCATTCTGGACCATCTGCAGCAGCTTGATAGCACACGCGGGTACATCTGGACCAGAAATTGTGCTGCATCCTCTGTCAGATAAGCTCTGATCTTTCAGGTTTTGTACAGAGTGAACCTGCATGATGAATGAGAAACAGAAGAAATGCGGACAGAAAAAGATAGCTGCTCATCAGTCACCACTGCAAGGTTGTATTTGACATGGCAGCTGTTTGTGACAGTGAGCCAAGCTGTACAGAGATGGGGAGTTGAACATATTGCTTGACTGGCCGTTTTCTCCTACTGTCCGACATTTATTTGTTAGTATAGCACCTTTGACAAGGGAAAGCGACAGTCCTCACAAAGCTTACTACTGTGCAGTAGTCTCTTGGTGTTGATAAATGACAACTGGGTGGAGAAAGTTAAAATAAACTTGTGGCAATGAGATTTTTAAATTATTAAATGCCTAAGTAAAGCAGTAATATACAACAAAGTCAAGGGGAAAGACAATTATTTTAGTTTCATATGTGCTGAAAATATACAGAAATGATGTATACGTAAGCAACTATTTTATTTATAATAGTGTTCATTAAGCCAGGAAAAAAATGTAGCGTAGAATACATTTTAAAGGCAGAAAATGGATATAATATGAAAAAAACACAATGTGAGACATTCTCAAATTATGTAACATATAGCACAGAAATCTCAAACCAGCTTATTAGAGTTCAGGGTTACTGGGATCCCTTTAAGATGATTGGAGGCAGAAGGTAAATCTCAAATAAACTGCAATAAAACAAGGTACATTACGACCAATGGGTGTCAACTCAGGACAGATACACACCTACATAGTACTTTTTCTTTAACATGTCAATTTTCCTCTTTAAACAATTAAGTGTGTGACTAACATAAATACAGTTTTATACTTGCAAGTTTTTTATTTGAAGCATTTATTTGTTTGACATAACTTTTTAATTAATGCATTTTTACAGCCACAGAATGTTGACTGTTTCTACTTTCTCCAAGGACAATGTAAGCAGGTATGTGTTTTACTAAGTTCAGGCCCATATGGATACCTTGCAGTCCTGCAAATGTGACTTATGCAGCGTTATAGATTGTTCCAAATGAACTCATAATTGCTAACTGATACTCAAGAATATGAAAAGTATAAATTCTGAATTTCTTTCTTTTTCGGATATCCTGTGCATAAATACTATAAATGTCTAGACCAGGGGTTCTCAGGCTCAGTCCGGGGCTACCACTGTGGCTGCAGGTTTTCACTTCAGCGAATTATCTGTATCAATGGTTCAGTCTAACTTCTAATTGATCTGATTGTTTAATTAGCTAGCTCTTTTTCTCTTATTTTACATTGAGCAAAATGTGCTAGAATGATATTTATATGTAAAACTTGTAAATTCAGAAATGTGTATTTTTGCTGTAGATTTAAATGCTTAACTTTCATTTACAGTACCATGATTGTTTTAATTCACCTTATTCTGATGAATTTGCTCTCTTAATTGTATACAAACTGACAATTAGTGACAAACAGTGCAGACACAGTGGGGTGTATTTTGCGTACGTGGATTACTCGTTTAGCCGGATGTAATTGCTGACGATTTGGCATGATCCTGGATCTTTTGGTTTTTCGAAACTCTTGCTGGATGTGTTGTCATAGCAGCACATCCAAATCCTCAAACCTGCTCGGAGCAGGTCTGTTCTATGTAAACAAGGATTAGCTCACACACTTAATCAGTGTCCATGCATGGAATTCATTCAGTCATGGCTTTGCCGTTCATGAACGAGCTACCAAATGATATTGGTGCGCAAATAAGAGAATTACATATAGAAAGGGTTTTGAGCGATCGGCAAGATCCTTTATTGCTCCCAGAGGAAATTCTTTTCGAAAGATACCGCTTTAGCCGAGGGGGAATATTGTACCTCAAAGATTTATTATCACCTTATATTCAAAGTCAAACTAGGCGAAGTCGGGCTCTCACAACCACACAGACAGTATGCATTGCTTTGAGGTTTTGGCACTTTCTTTTTATATACTGTAGGTGATGCGGAAAATCTGTCTAAAAGTGCAGTTTGCCGGCAATTCGTAAAGTCTGTTTGGCTCTGAAATATTTCCTTCGGGTTTTCTTAGTGTTTCCTGTACACCTGCGTGTGCAGACATTAAGAGAGGCGTTTCATGCCATTGCAGGTACACAGGCAAAAACTCCCACAGTTCCATAAAGAATGTCACAATCAGCCTAACATTCTCATTACCCAGGATTTCCAAATGTGATTGGGGCACTGGATTGTATGCAGATCTAAATAAAGTCCCCATCAAGTCCAAATGAGCCAGATTACATCTACAGAAAAGGCTTCCACAGTATTAACGTGCAGGTAAGGGTTGAAAATAGACAATAGGCATGTAGACATACAGTAAAATTGTTTGACCTACATGCTATAAATTCTCAGATGATCTGTGATGCATCCTACCTTGTATCAAATGTGGAGGATAAGTGGCCAGGTTCTGTTCATGACTCAAGAATTTTTAAGGAGTCACACCTGCATCGGATATTTGAATAAGGTAATAATCTAATTATAAATCATGGTGATGCGTGTATTGTATTCACAATTTTTACATATTCCACATGTCATCATGATGGAATCCTGCTTGGGGACAGGGGATATGCCTGTAGGCATTTTCTAATGACCCCTTTTCCTAAGCCGAACCCTGGGCCACAAACTCGATATAATGCAGCTCTGTCTAGGACAAAGGCACAAATTGAAATGACCTTTGGCCACCTGAAGGGGAGATTTCAATGTCTGAAAAGGCTGAGGGTTGCACATGACAGAGCATCTGACATAATTGTTGCATGCTCTGTCTTACACAACATAGCGACCATCAGAAAAGTCCATGAGGTTTTGGTGCAGCCTGATGACCTTGACCCAGTGCACCTTGAGCAAACCAGTGGCAGAGCTGCCAGAGACAGAATTGTGGCCCAATGTTTTCAATGAAAAGACAACAGTGGTTTCACACAAAAGTTATTTATTGTATATTACGGCCCTTCAGCCTGTAAGGAGGAGAACATAATTAAGGATACACTCACACATACACATACTGTATACATATGGGAAAGAGATAAGAGAATTTTGTTACCAATTGTTTTTCTAGTATTTGTATCTGCAACTTCATTTTGGTTGTCCTCAGTTCATGAAGTTCCATGTCCTGCTGTATTTTTCTCATTTTTAGTTTTCTGTATGCAATTTTCTGTTGAAGATATCTCTTGTATAGAACGCTCACATTTTTCTGCAAATAAATACACAATTACAAATGCCATTTTTCCACTATATTGTATACACAGTACATCATTTTGAATCATTTTGTATAAAGTACAACAAATGGTTCAACCTCCCTCGCCATCTCTTTTTGATGTGGACTTTGTTCCAAAAGGGACATGTGTGCTGGCTACAGGCTCCTGCAAAACAGTTATATCACGATTAGCACATGGGACTGATCAGAGTGGAGTTTGTTCCAACATTTGGAAAATTTACCTGTCCTCCTGATGAATAATCAGACACAGTGTCTTCATCAAATATTTGACCTTCATCAATATCTCATTGGTCAGACACAGGTTCTAGGGATATGACATTCCCTGCAACAGACCCAACAAAAAAAAGCGGGCTATATGGGACATACCTATGGCACACATTGAGGACAAATATATGCAATGATCACCCTTTACCTGAAATGAAGTGACCACTGCATCCTTGCACTGGTTCTGAGGAGGAGCTTCCCCCTGGAATGCCCTCAGAAACAGGGCGATGGGCATTTTTCTGGAGAGCCAACTCTTCTGTAGGGGTTAGGTCTGGACCGCGTGGACCTCCTCGTGTTTTTTGCTTGTCTGCCTTCTTATTAGCTTTAAAGTGAATGTTTTTATATTAAACATGATTCTGTATGTCAACAATTCTTTAAATAGTTATATATCAATATTTACCAATTTGAAGTAAATTTTTATACTTCATTTTAACCTGTTCCCATGTTCTCCTTGTGCTCACATTTGATCTGGAATTATGACATATTAAATAATAATTAATCTGACACAAAGGAAATGAAACGCTGCATTCAGTAAGTACAATGCACACTACTTATGCGTTTAATTTGTCGGCCACTTTTTGCCAGCCATCTTTTCTGGTTTGGGCTGCTTTTGCAGTTTTACCCCTTGTGCATATTAACTCTTGAAATTCTTCATATCCTTCGAGTAAAAGGTCCTGCTCCGCTTGTGTGGAAAAAATGCACCCGTTCTTTTGTCATTTTGTTGCAGCATATCAAAGACTTGCTGATCATGTTTTCTAGACTCAATATACTGTATATGGGCTTTTCAATCAGCACGGGAGCGCACATTCATCTTGGATGATTGGATCCAGCTACACTAATCTACTACACAGCTGCGTTTGAAAAACCGACTTATCCCGGATGAGTTTCACCGGCTTTAACTCACCCAAGATGATCTCGGATGATTTAAGCGACATACAGAAAATACCCCCAAGTAGCAAATGACACAGAATTCTAAGCAGCATAACAACTTTAAAGTCATATTCACATGCATGCTTATTAGTAAGAAAAAGGATGAAATAACCAGTACATTAAAAAAGAGGAAAATCTTAAAAAGCATGAAAGAAAAATATAATTCAAGGCAATATAACACACAATTGTTTGCTGCATTCCAATAAAAATTTAGCAAACTTTTTTTTTTATAATTTCTGCACTCTCGTCTGTACTATTCATCATTTAATTTTAATTATTTTGTAATGATTACCCTAGGCTTAAAGAGGGTAATGCTACATTAACGATAAACTTGTTAAGTTCTTATTAACACATTGGACTTGGCGGTTCTGCTACTTCTCACCTCAAAGCTTAGTAAAGACACAAACAAAAGGAAGCATATATTTATAGAACAATACATAGATATACAGTATTACTACAACAGCAAAAACAAAATAAAGTCTCCTTTAACTGTCTCTCAAGGAAATGTACATACCATGATATAGACACTCCCTTAAAACACACCACATTCCCACTTTTCGTTGGAAAGGATGGCCAGTCCCAACAAACCTATATATATATATATATATATATATATATATACAGTATATATATAGGCACTGGGACGTGCACTAAAACAATTGTAAATATTGTATATAATAAACGTGTGTTGGGTGAACTAACAATGTCCGTCTGTCTGTGTCCGGGGCCAGTTCCACAATATATATATATTGTGAAGGATGGGCCGGTCGTTCATCCCGGCCAATACCCCCACACCGCCAGGTGGAGCCCTCCCTGCAGCATGGAGGTGCCCCGAATGCCAGCAGGGAATTATGGACGTTGGAGTTTTCCTTTACAGCCCTGCTGGATACCATGGGGGCCAATAGAAGGCACTGCAGGGAGGAACAGTGACTATTTTCCCTATGCCCCGGAAGTACACATGGACAAGGGGAATGACGTGCTTCCAGGGTAAAGAAGAACGTTTTTTATCTGACCCGGAAGTGTTCCTAGTCACACAGACAGAGAGGGCAAAACACTTCCGGGGAAAAGACTATAAAAGACTGAAAGAGACACCGGAGCGTTGAGCTGAGCTGGGTGGTAGGAGGGCAACACGTCTGGGAGCTGGTGGAGAGTTTATTATTGTGATTATTGTATTGTATAAGTATTGTGGAGGAGAGGGTGCTTTGTGGACTGTACTGTGAAAATAAAGTCAACCATTGGACTTTTATTTGGTGTCTGACGTTTGATCGGAAGGTTCAAGGGAGCGATAGCGCCCCCTATCTGTCACTATATATATATATTTATATATATATATATATATATATATATATATATACACATACATGCACAAATACATACATACATATACAGTATATACACATATATATATTGTGGCAGTAGGGGGCACTAGTGCTCCCTTGAACCCTCAGGGATGACTCCAAACAGCAGGTAAAAGTCCAATGCTTTTTATTTTGACTCACAGTGCACCAAGCACCTTCCACACTACTCATATAATAAATCAACACAATAACCACTCCTCCTCGCCCAGACACTTTGCTCCTCTCCCACCCAGCACAGCTCAGTGTCTGGACTGAGCCACAGTTCTCTTATAGCCCCTGACCCGGAGGTGTTCCTGTCCCAGCAGTCAGTTCCTTATTCCTTCCGGGTCAGGGCAATCAGTCTTTTATTTTAACCCGGGAGCACGTCGTTCCTTCCCGCCACGTGACCGCGGACGCACCCCCGGTCATAAGGCACAAAAGAGCCCATAAGCCCACCCCCCCCACAGCGACTCCTGGTGGCCCCCAAGGTATCCAGCAGGGCTGTGTATAAATACTACAAAGTCCATGAGGCCCTGCTGGACCTCGGGGCACTATCCTGCTGTCGGGAGGGCTCCTCCTGGCGGCCTGGAGGTGAGGACCGGCATGAGAAGCTGGCAGTCCTCCACAATATACATACACACACATATATATATATATATACACACACACATATATATATATACTAGCAAAATACCCGTGCTTCGCAGCGGCGAAGTACTGCCTTAAAATTTTATAAAGAAGAAAATTAAACCTTTTTAAACTGAGGGAAAATATACCAATAATTATTTGTTAAGGATCTCTTTGTATACCACATTGTGAGTTCGCACCTCCGGTTGTAATACGACCAAGCTGTGCGCTGAGTTTACTCTTGAGCATGCAACGTACAGTTGGCCATGTGAACAGTAATCTTGTTTCAGATCTCACAGCTTGGATTGCTGCTGTCATAATTGATTTGAGTTTCATGGTTTGTTTCAATTATGACAGTATTTGTAGGACTTGTGTTGAAGAGACATTCAGCATCTGTCAATCGTTGTAAGTATACAACCGATTTCATCGATAACTTCACATCCAGCTTTTGAGAGTTTAAACATTCATAAACATCAAAGTGTCCACTACTGAAATCGTCACCTGTCAATCTAAGATGTTTAAGAGGCATTGGCGGTTGTCAAAAGGTGTAAAATATTTGGCCATTTTGGTACACTTGAAAGCGACAACCGAACAATTCACCGGCAGCCATCAACTCACATGCAGATGCATAGGTGAAGGGCTTAAGCATTTCACTCTTCTAGTGTTCCTGTGTAGAATAATTATCTCCTGTACCGTCATCAGTCCACACCTTGAACCTGTCCCAGTCATTCAATACATAAGACACAATGTTCCTTCGGATATCAAGAGTGAGCCTGATATGGCAATGCAATATGTAACAAAGAGAATGGAAAAGGTAGGTGCCATCTCCGGGCATGGAAACCACTCAGTAAGTGATAGTTCTTTGATCGATGGTGATCACCTAGATAGACATGTTAATGGGGGTACGGTTGAAATGATAAAGGAAATGGGTACCTGAACAATGTAAAGTAAGTCTAAACTACTTACACAATAACTACAATCGTAATAAATGAACAATAAAACAGCGGAGAAGCCATGGATTAAGTAAATAGGCTGTAGTTATCAACAGGGAGACATGAATCCCGTGGTGAAGCAAGGAAGGGAATGTAGAGACTGGAGCGACGGACAGCCTTATATAGGCAGGCAGCCAACAACGTGGGAGGCGTTGGGATGGGGGACCCAACGCTTCACACGGTGACAGAGCTGCAGGCTATGGACGTATATATGGACGAGGTGTGGCAGAAAAGTAATGAGACTGGCAACACTGCAAGCGATCTGGCAATGCTGCGCTGTTGTCCTTGATAGAGCACGTGTATCAGTACCCTCCCATAGCTCAGTGCGAGTTTCAACTCCTTCCGTTAACTACGTGATTTTTGTGACTGCTATTAGCGAAATTGTGTTTTTGGTTGTGCGTCACGCAAAATGGAGCAGTGGAATTTGGAGCAACGTTGTGCCATTAAATTTTATGTTAAGCTTGGAGAATCGGCAAGTGTGACGTTTGAAAAGTTAAAACAGGCCTATGGGGAACATTCTTTATCCCGAGCTCAAGTTTTTCGCTGGCACAAATCATTTTTGGAAGGCAGAAAACACGTTGAAGATGAGCACCATTCAGGGAGGCCTTCAACTTCAAAACCAATGAAAACATCGAACGTGTGAACACTCTCGTGAGATCAGACCGTCATTTAACATTAAGAATGTTGAGTGAACAATTAAATTTGAACAGATTTACCGTTCATCAAATTTTGACTGAACATTTACACATGCGAAAGGTCTGTGCCAAAATGGTGTCGAAAAATTGAGCAGAAGGACAATCGAAAAAACAAGTGTCTTGATCTTCTTGACAGAATCGCTAATGAGCAAGATTTCTTTAGTCGTGTAATCACAGGTGATGAATCATGGATTTTTGAATACGATCCTGAGACCAAGAGGCAAAGTCAGGAGTGGCACACTGCAAACTCTCCTCGACCAAAGAAAGCTCGAATGAGCAAATCGAAGAACAAATCAATGCTTATTTGTTTTTTTGACAAAAGGTGAATCGTCCACAAAGAATTTGTTCCTCCGGGACAAACTGTCAACCAAGTTTTTTATAAAGATGTCCTTGAAAGGCTGAGAAAAAGGGTCATTTGCGTGAGACCAGACATTGCAGACAAATGGATGCTCCATCATGACAACGCCCCATGTCACACTGCCCTCTCCATAACAGAATTTTTGACCTCAAAAGGCATTCCTGTGGCTCCCCAGCCCCCTTATTCACCTGACCTCAGTCCGTGTGACTTTTTCCTTTTTCCTAAACTGAAAAATGTCCTCAAAGGACGTCATTTCGGGACTTTAGAAAACATCCAAAAGAGTGTAACGGACATGCTGAAGACCATACCGGTTGAAGACTTCCAGCGCTGCTACCAACAGTGGGAACAACGTCTCCATCGGTGTGTAGCTGCCCAAGGTAACTACTTTGAAGGGGATAACATTGATGTTTGAAAAAAATAAAAACTTTTGGTAAATAAAAAATCAGTCTCATTACTTTTCTGCCACACTACTTACACTTACACTTACTTACACTACACTACTGCCACACTACTTATATACGTAAGTAGGATTCAGTTAGCGTTGGGAACCTGCGTACCAAATTTCTTGAAGATGGGCCCATAAGTAACAAAGACTGTTGAAAAGTTCAATATGGCGGCCGACAGTGGCAGCATACCACCGAAATAAGTATGTACATTGGTTTCGTTAGCAGGGAAGCCTACCAAATTTCGTGAAGATGGGGCCATGAAAAAGAAAGTTCAACATGGCGGACATTGTCGACCGTTATCGACCGTTATGACCGTAATGTGTAGAATTTCGAAATGAAACCTGCTAAACTTTTGTAAGTAAGCTGTAAGGAATAAGCCTGCCAAATTTCAGCAGTTACACCTCCCACGTAATTTAGTGCCTGCCCATATAAGGCTGTCCAATAGAAACACTGCCACTAAATATTCATGGGTGAAGGACTGTGCTTATGCAGAGGAAGAGGAGATGGTCAGAGTGGTGTTTGGCACAAACTCATCGAAACTGCGAGAGAAACCTTTAAGTGCCGGGTCTTAGCTAACATGAAATACAGCCATGGACATTGCACGAGATGGCACCAGCACAGCTGTGAACCTTCGATGCATGTACACCGAGCGGCTCACATGAAATGACGCAGTGCACAGACAAAAAGCAACAGTTCCAAAGAGGGCTGAACAAAAACCGAATTACACAATTGAGAAGGCAGCAAAAAAATATGAAGCGTGTGATACATACAAGCATATTCATAAGTGCAGCTACTGCAGAAACAAAGCACACAGTGAAAAAAGTCAATGTCCCGCTAAAGGAAGACAGTGTAAAAAAAAAACTCGTGCATGCAGTGTGTCACGTCTCAGATAAAGAGGAAGACGAGCTGCTTATTGATGTAGTAAGAAACGAATCGATGAATGAAACCTGTTATCTTTACAACGATTGACAAACAAGGAATGTAACTTGAACACAACACATTCTACAAATACGAACCTGATTGAAAGAAATAATGATAATCAAATTCTTGATGACAGCAACACTCATAACACTCACAAAACAATTACTGTATATTGGCAATCGATGCATGTACTCCATAACGCGTTAAAAAAAACAACGCATTTAATCACACTTTCAATTCCAAGCCAAGGGGAACTTTTGTCAATGCATGATTTCCTGGTACAGTACATCGATTACATTGATGCACACATCAGAGCTACAAAAATGTTAGAGTCGGAATAAAGCGCGTTCCTACGACTGATCGGAGGAAAATTTCATTTCAAAAACTACCTGACGGAAGCCTTGATAAAAGCATGGTTATGTGCACACTGAAAAGCAAGCAAAATTAGATGCACTACAGAAAGTGGACTTTGTGGCTCTTACTGGGGATCATTGGACTTCCGTGACCGTTAGTAATTCTAATTACATCTAATTACAAAATGTTCAATGATCACACTGTTTTAGCCTAATGTACAAAATAATTTTGGCTAAGGTTACTCAGAGTTTAAAGGTGAAGTTGGTGAAATTACCTTTTATGTTTCTGCCTTATTTTTTAAGAAGAAAAACTGCACTTTATGTTGACATTTTGGTTATTATTATTTAAAGACAATACCATTCTGAAAATGTACTTAAAGTACTTAAAATACCACTTTATTTTTAAGTCTGCCCAATTTTAGCCAGGGATGATATTTTTGTTTCTGTTTTGAATTTAAATGCAGTTTAAAAGCATTTTTTTTTTCAGAAATTAAAAGAACTTGAGTTTACAATATTCATGTACATGTCTATTATTTGATTCTGTCACCCACTAAAACCCTTTTAAATTAAAAAAACATTTGCGATTTGGGGCAAATTTTCATGTGTGATTACATACGATTAATCAAGATTAATTATTACACAGCCTCTAATTAATTAGATAATTTTTTTTTATCGAGTCCCATCCCTAATATACTGTATATATGTAGATATATATATGCAGATTTTTATATATATATGTGTATATACAGTATATGTGTAGATATGTATATGTATATATATATATATATATATGTGTTTGTGTGTATATATGTGTGTATATATATGTACATACAGTATATGTGTATACATATATATATATGTGCCTCCTCCATACCGCGAGGTCCGCCCTGGTTATGTTGGGGGACTCAGGTAGGGTTACCACTTTTAATACAAAAAAATAAGAGACGCATACTGCAGCGGGGGCCACATTCCTTGGGGGCCAAGCGCAATTTCATTCTCAAATACGGGACGATTCCATATTTTAAAGGACGGGTGGTAACCCTAGCCTCGGGTAAAGGGCTTGGAAGCCCAGCCCTGTAGGGACCCGTGGCCACCGCCAGGCGGCGCCCCGGATTCCTGAATATCCCTGGAGCCCAGCACTTCCGCCACACCAGGAAGTGCTGGGAGGAAGACAACAGGGGACACCTGGACTGCCGGGAAGCAGCTGGAGCCCATCCGGGTTCCTATTTAAGGGGCCGCCTCCCTTCAGTCGATGGTGGAAGTCGGGTGGAAGAGGACGGAGCTAGAGAGAGGACGGGAGGTGGCCAAGAGAGAGGCACAAGGACTGTGAGGCCTGGACATTTGGGGGAACGGTGCTGGAGGCACTGGGAAGTGCACTGAAGTAATAATTGTAAATAGTAGTGTAATAAACGTGTGTTGGGTGAACATAAGATGTCCGTCTGTCTGTGTCCGGGTTCAAGTTCACAATATATATATGTATATGTGTATATATATGTATGTGTATATATATATATGTATGTATATATATGTGTATATATATCTGTATATATGTATATATATGTATATATGTGTGTGTGTGTGTGTGTATATATATATATATATATATATATATATATATATATATGCCAGCAACACTCATGACAATGACAACACAATTACATTGTCAATCATGTTACGTTATTATTAAAATGTTTCCTTTTCTTTTTCATTACTTCTTTAACACACTACTTCTCCGCTGCGAAGTGCGGGTATTTTGCTAGTCTATACTGATAAAAGGCAAAGCCCTCACTGACTCACTGACTGACTCATTTACTGACTCATCACTAATTCTCCAACCTCCCATGTGGGTGGAAGGCTGAAATTTGGCAGGCTCATTCCTTACAGCTTCCTTACAAAAGTTGGGCAGGTTTCATTTCGAAATTCTATGCATAATGGTCATAACTGGAAGCTATTTTTCTCCATATACTGTAATGGAGTTGAGCTCGAAAGCCGTGGGGGGCGGAGTTTCGTGTGACATCATCACGCCTCCCACGTAATCACGTGAACTGACTGTCAACGCAGTACGTAGAAAACCAGGAAGAGCTCCAAAAAGAACTGAAGACATGCATTATATAATTGAGAAGGCAGCGAAACAATAAGAAGCGAGCGAGTGACATATACAACCATATTCATAAGTGCTGCTACTTCAGAAACAAAGCACGGTGTAAACCTAAAGTTTAAATTAAGTTCATAGACAGGCTGCCGCTGGCGTTTGTCATGCCCACGGATAATGCGGGATACAAGTTTAATGAGAGGACGCAGGATGTAAACGAGAGTTTTGATCACTTTGTAACTAAGTTAAAATTGCAGGTGAAGAGCTGTGCTAATGCAAATTCCGAGAGACTGTGTTTGTGGGGGATTGACAGTTAAGGCGGGTGGGGGAGTCACGTCATCATCTCCCTTCCCATTCACCTCATTTCGCTCTGAGCTGAGCTCCGCAGCTAACGCAGTGTTACGGAAGCGACTTTGTGATGCTGCCACCAAATACAGAAAAATCCACAAGTTAATACACACGCTGTCTCTACAGTTTCTCCACACTGAATCCTCCAGGCACTACTTACAAAAGGTTACATTGACATTGTTACGTTATTTTTAAAATGTTTCCTTTTCTTAGCACAAGCACAGCTGAGAAGCTTCGATGCATGTGCTCCATAACGTGTTAAAAATTACGCATTTAATCACACTTTGCATTACAAGCAAAGGGGAACTTCTGTCAATGCATGATTTTCTGGTACACTGATTACATTGATCAGAGCTTCCCGATTCATTTTACCCTCGCACCCCCTTGGTTTGAGAAGAAGTATGAAAAAATATGAGGTTAACACAGAAAAACAGATCACCAATTGAAGCTTTATGAATAATCAATTCGCCACCAATAATTGTTTTGGTGAAGCCATACTCAGTGTAATCCTCCTTCCATTTTATAATTTTTCCGCCACTAGTCATGATTAAATGAACGGTAAAAAAGTAAGAGCGAAGCGAGGGTGACTTATTCAGGCAGGCAGGCGACAGCTCAATAGCTCGAATTTGGATATAAGTAGGTTCTATTTAGGTCGCCAGAAATAGCTTTGTTAGGAATGGAAGTTGAATTTAGTCTTTAAATTTCTATGGTAAAGAAAAAGTTATGCAATGATGACTATATTTAACTATATAAAGTCAAAACTTGATTATATAAAGTCACTGTCGGAATAAATAGTCAAAATTTGAATATATAAAGTCAGCGTCGGTATATATAAAGTCAAAACTTGAATATATAAAGTCAGCGTCGGAATATACAAAGTCAGCGCTGGAATATCCATCCATTTCCCAACCCGTTGAATCCGACCACAGGGTCACGGGGATCTGCTGGAGCCAATCCCAGCCAACACTGGGCAAGGCAGGAACCAATCCTGGGCGGGGCACATGCATCATTTTCAAAACATTAACCGAACAGTGTTTTTTTAATTTATTTTTCTGAATACGTTTTTGTTCACTTAGTTCAGTTCAGAGTCATTTCAATCAATAGATTTTGACTTTGACTTTATATATTCAGGAATGAGTTTATATACTCCGATGTTGACTTTATATAATCAGGAATGACTTTATAAATTCCGACGCTGACTTTATATATTCAAGTTTTGACTTTATATATTCTGATGCCGAGTTTATATATTCACAAATATTTGCCTGTTTGGCACCCCATAGTATATATGTGTGTGTATATATATATAGGGCGGCACGGTGGCGCAGTGGTAGTGCTGCTGCCTCGCAGTTAGGAGACCTGGGTTCGCTTCCCGGGTCCTCCCTGCGTGGAGTTTGCATGTTCTCCCCGTGTCTGCGTGGGTTTCGTCTGGCTCGGTTTCCTCCCACAATCCAAAGACATGTAGGTTAGGTGGATTGGCGATTCTAAATTGGCCCTAGTGTGTGCTTGGTGTGTGGGTGTGTTTGTGTGTGTCCTGCGGTGGGTTGGCACCCTGCCCAGGATTGGTTCCTGCCTTGTGCGCTGTGTTGGCTGGGATTGGCTCCAGCAGACCCCGTGACCCTGTATTCGGATTCAGCGGATTAGAAAATAGATGGATGGAGATATATATATATATATAGTATGTATATATATATATATATACAGTATATATATATATATATATATATATATATATATATATATATATATGCCAGCAACACTCATGACAATGACAAAACAATTACATTGTCAATCATGTTACATTATTATTAAAATCTTTTCTTTTTACTTCTCCGCTGCCAAGCGCGGGTATATATATATATACTAGCAAAATATCCGCTCGAGCGAGAAGTAGTGTGTTAAAGAAGCAATGAAAAGAAAAGGAAACATTTTGAAAATAACGTAACATGATTGTCAATGTAATTGTTTTGTCACTGTTGTGAGTGATGAGTGTTGTTGTCATATATATATATATATATATATATATATTTACACACACACACATAAACATATATATATATACATATCTATACATATACACATATATACATACATATATATATATCTACATATATACACATACATATACACACATACATATATACATACACACACATATATACACACAAATACATATATATATATACATACACACACACACATATATAAACATATATATACATATACATACATATCTACATATATACACACACAGCTATTTCGTATCAGTGCAATACGCTGCTTGTTAAAACGGATGACTCCCGCTCTTACGTACAAGTCTGCGTGGATATTATGAACTATCATATTTGTTCAAGTTCTATTTAAATTTTAAATAGAAGGAATTTTTATTTAGTCGACAGAAATATCTTTGGTAGGAATGGTAAAACAGACAGGAATATTATTCTGAATAAATCAACTCAAACCTTAAACAACTTATAATATTTTGCTCTCCATAAAAATATATCCTGTCTAAATTATACAAGTTAGAAATAAAGTAAACGTTAAAAGAACAAACATTCAAATTTCTTTACTCTTATGTAATTTTATATAAAAATAAACTTAGATTTTAAATATCCCAAAAGATTTTGCTCTCCATAAAAATATATCCTGTCAAAATTATACAAATTCAAATATGAACATGCTGCATAACAAAACCTGGAAATATAAATAAAATGTGTTCCTTTCAGCAATAACAAATCAAATCATTCAGTTGTCTTTGCTCATATGTCATTTTAGAGCTGGACGCCTGGCATCTTTTTTTGGCCACAGATTCGTTTCTGTTTGGTGTGAGGTTCTGTGTTGTGGAGATTCTCAGGATGGATTGCAGGTGCTCATCAGTGAGGCGACTCCTGTGTGCTGTTTTGTTAGTCTTTATCACTGAGAAGAGCTTCTCACACAGATATGTGCTACCAAACATGCACAAGGTTGAGCCGCATGTAGACGGACTTTTTGTTCTTCAAAGTCACCAAAGCGCCGTGCAAACTCAGTGCGCCAGTTTATCAGCAAAGTGCGATTTGGGAACACCGTAGTGACGACTTGGTTCAACATTACTTGGCAACAGGGAAAGTGGGGCAAGGTGCACTGGTGCATTTGTGTCTCCCATAAAAGCAGCTTCACTTGAAATCACTTTGTGATTGTGCACGGGTTAAAACGTCCGCTGAAGTGTCAGATTCTTATTTAATTATGCTGCTTTCTGTATCTTCTGCATTGCATTCAGGTTACCCTGATGTTTTGTCTCATAGTGCCGTCTTAGATTAAATTCTGTAATTACAGCCACATTAGCTCCACAAATGAGACACACGGGTTCAGTAAACATATACTCAGCCTCCCATCGGTTTTAAAGGCTCTATTTTCAGAATCAACTTTTCTCTTCAGCATCGTGTGAGCTAGCTTCGCAATAACTTGCAGCATCATAAGGTAGACTTGATTAACGCAGTAACTGTTCGGCAAGGCAGCTGAAGCGCTGCATTATGGGATCTGTAGTTTATTGTGTTACCAGCGCTTCATATACCCGGCTTTAATAACAATAATACAGTATATAAAATGATCTCGGGGCGGATATAATTACACGCCGGGCGGATGTGGCCCGCTGCCCTTGAGTTTGACACATATGGACTAAATAGAACTTGAAAAGATATATTTTTCAAATGTGATCGCGCAATTCAGATAGAGTTGACGCAAGACTACAGCCTGCATGCCTCAATAAGTCATCCTCCCTCGCTCTTACTTTTTACCGCTCATCTAATGAATACACTGAGTATGGCTTTACCAAAACAATCATTGATGGCTAATAAAGTATCCATTATTCGAGTATGTAGATCGGGATATATATATATATATACATATATATATACCCGCGATCGCAGCGAGAAGTAGTGTGTTAAAAAGCTAGAAAAGAAAAGGGAACATTTTAAAAATAACGTAACATGACTGTCAATATACAGTATTTGTTTTGTGAGTGTTACTGAGTGTTGCTGTCATCAAGGATTTGATTATCATTATTTCTTTCAATCAGGTTCGTATTTGTAGGATGTGTTGTGTTCAAGTTACATTCCGTGTTTGTCAATCGCTGTAAAGATGACAGGTTTCATTCATCGATTCGTTTCTTACTGCATCAATAAACAGCTCGCCTTCTTCTTTATCTGAGACCTGACACACTGCATGCACGGGTTTTTTACACTGTCTTCCTTTAGCGGACATTGACTTTTCCAACGTGTGCTTTGTTTCCGCAGTAGTTGGATTTATGAATATGCTTGTATGTATCAGACGCTTCATATTTTTGCTGCCTTTTCAATTGTGTAATTCGGTTTTGTTCAGCTCTTTGGAACTGTTGCTTTTATCTGTGCACTGCGCCAGTTCACGTGAGCCACTCGGTGTACATGCATCAAGGTTCCCAGCTGTGCTGGTGCCATCTCGTGCTATGTCCATGGCTGTATTTAATGTTACCTTAGTCCTGGCACTTAAAACTTTCTCTCGCAGTTTCGCTGAGTTTGTGTCAAACACCACCCTGACCATCTCATCTTCCTCTCCATAAGCACAGTCCTTCACCCGTGAATATTTACCCGTGGCAGTTTGCTATTGGATTGCTGACGGACGGCCTTATATGGGCAGGCACTAAATTACAAACGCCAGCGCAGCCTGTCTATGAACTTAATTTAAAGTGTAGGTTTACATCGTGCTTTGTTTCAAGTAGCAGAACTCATGAATATGGTTGTATATGTCACTCGCTCGCTTCTTATTGTTTCGCTGCCTTCTCAATTATATAATACATGTTTTCTTCAGCGCTTTTTTGAGGTCTTCCTGGTTTTCTATGTACTGCGGATTACGGGAGGCGTGATGATGTCACACGAAACTCCCCCCACGGCATTGAAGCTCATCTCCATTACAGTAAATGGAGAAAACTGCTTCCAGTTATGACCATTACGTAGAATTTCGATATAAAACCTGCCCAACTTTTGTAAGGAAGCTGTAAGGAATGAACCTGCCAAATTTCAGCCTTCCACCCACACGGGAAGTTGGAGAATTAGTGATGAGTGAGTGAGTGAGTGAGTGAGTGAGTGAGTGAGTGAGTGAATGAGGGCTTTGCCTTTTATTAGTATAGATGTATATATATATATATAGATATATATATATATAGATATGAGAACAACACTCATATCAATGACAAAACAATTACATTAACAATCATGTTACGTTATTTTTAAAAGTTTTCCTTTTCTTTTTCAGAACTTCTTTAACACACTACTTCTCGCCATGAAGCACGGTATTCTGCTAGTATATATATATATATATATATATATATATATGTATATATATATACACACACACACACATATATATATACGCATTGTGAACGTTACCCGGGCACAGGCAGGCAGACATGTTGTTTTTCCACCACCACACGTTTATTTACAATGTCTCTTTACAAGAATCAGTGCACACACAAACCCCACAAAGTCCTGGCCACACAATGCCTTCTTCTTCGGGCCGCCTCCACACTCTCTTCTTCTGCTTCATCCTGCTTCCACCCGACTCCAGCCTCGAATAAAGGGAGGTGGCCCCTTTTATTATCACCCGGATGTGCTCCAGATGGGTTCTGGCAATCACACGCCGACACGCCCCTGTGTGGCGGAAGTGCCGGCTGCATCCCCGGAAGCTCTTCGGGTGTCCCTGCTCTTCTTCCCCTCAGCACTTCCTGGTGTGGCGGAAGTGCTGAGGTCCAGGGCTCCAAAGGCATGGGGGGCGCCTCCTGGTGGCGACCACGGGCTCCTACAGGGTGGAGCTTCAAAGCTCTGTACCTGTGGCCCCCAAAGGAACCAGGGCAGTCGCCCCCAGATGGTCTGGGGATGGCGCAAGCCCTTCTCCGGTCCTCCTGGGCGTCCTGGCCGGGTCGCCACCCCAGCCACCTCTGACAACATATATATCCACCTGAATTGAGAGGAATCTTTTGGCTGGCCTGCAGACAAGGCAGTGGACTATATGTAATAGTGCTTTCAGTTCTATTGGCCCAAACCTTTGGACCAAACCTCCAGAGTCTATCCCGGCATCCACAACAGTAGCTGGTTTTAAGAGAAATGTAGAGATTTTTTTTTATTGTTTCGACATTTACACTTTAATCTTGACGCTTATGTCGAGATTAAAGTCGACATGTTGACTTTATTCTCGTAGTTTATTTTGCTATTAAAGTAGAACATCGTAAACTTCATCTTAAAATGAATATTTTAATTTACTAGATTTTCTCAAACCCCGTCATGAGTTAATGTAGCACATTAAATGCTTTGTGTTAAGTGTTCCCCGACCAATGTTAATCGGTATGTGCTTTTTAAACTGACTTCCTCTTGCACTGAGGTGGCGCAGGCAGCGATCGCCACACAGCATACATTCATTTCATGATATTCCTGCTCTCTGAACATTTAGAATGCTAAGATAAATACTTGATATCATTTTAATGATGAAATGCATTAAAGCATGTATTAAAAATGTCTCCATGTTTTTTCTTCTCCTTGGCCCTAATACGCTTCCATATTGTGTTGCTGTTTTTTTACTATCTTTTGTTAAGCACATAAAGATAACTCCATTATTAATTAAGTGCTTCATAATTTAAATTATTTCAGTTATTATTATTATTATTATTATTATTATTATTATTATTATTATTATTATTATTATTATTATTAGTGGTCATGTTAAAAACATACAATGTTGTGGATCCAAAAGCAAGATATGTATTGTTTTGTGATATTCATGCATTATTTTCTGTGATGAGACAGAATCATTGAATTTACTGTAATGTAATTTTATGAAAGGGTAATGCTTTTGAATAACATCTTCAAGTAAAGTTGAGAAGATAATGTTACAAAAGAGTGTAATGAATAACAAATGTTTTTAGAACATGAGAATGTACCTTTCAGTTTCAGTTACTCTTATGTTTATTATTTCAGAAAAGGTGCAGTTTTCAGCACCGTGATCTCGCTTTGAATACAGATGAAATTTGTGAAACCTGGAGGCGAACAAAGAATTGCCGGAATAAACAGTGCACTGACAGACATATCGACCAGGAGGTATGATGATTCAATGAAGCAGATGCTGAAAACATGAATGTTCTTAGGATAACAGTGAAAAATTGTTTTGATGTTGTTTGCTGTTGTCTGGTTATTTTGTGTATAATTAGCTGGATGTCACATTGGGGTTTAGGCTTAAAGTTTCTAACAATGTGATAGATGTTTCATTGTAAACTATATAATAAACATAAGTACGTCCTTTGCAGAGATGACGTTTCTGCTTTGAACTCACTGCTTCTGGACTACACTGTCTGTGATTCAGCACATAATAGTGGTGCAACAAAAAAAGCAAATTCAGAAAATTAATGGGTGTTTCTAGGATGCTTTTCTTGTTCTTACATAACAGTGTAATAATCGCTGGCTAAAGGATAATGGCTGGTAACATAAAGGTTGCCTGTTTGAATCCCAGCAGTGACAGAAGGAATGCTACTCCATTGGGCTCTTGAGAAAGGCCCTTAATCTGCAGTTGCCCCAGGGGCACTGTACAAATAGCTGACCCTGCCCTCTGATGCCAAAAAAAAAACGCAGTGTGTATCTCTGGAGACTAAGTTGGGGTATGCATAAAATGAGAAATTCCAAATACAAGGAATTGTATATGGTGAATAAAGGATTAACAAATAAGTAGTACAGTATTTTCATTTAGATCCACTTCCTTCAGTGATTTTCTGTCTTTTGACCATTATATATTTTTGACCAATGCATCCACATTACATGCAGTCTTTTTGGTAAGTGTGCTTAAGGATACCTTTTTTTGTGTTTTGTTGTACAGTAATCTGTTGTACATTAGAACAATGATAATTGTCATTTTAAAATATTTTCTTGGTAGCTTTTTCAAAATTAAAGTTCAAGTTCAAGTTTATTGTCATGTATGCATTGTCTAATGGAATTTTAACTTGCATGTCTCCTCAGAATATTGACATTCATACAGTAACAACCAAAAGACACACATACACAAAATAGTATTTTTGTTACACTTTTGTTATCCTTACTAGAGATTTATGGCATCGGTCAAAATAAAAATACATTTCAAGGACACATTCATTCATACAACCTATACTTTTTTGTGTATATCGATTTTAGAATCCCTCCCAATGCCTCAATGAGAGCACCTATTGGGATTTGAAGAGAGTGAGGACTGACCAAACGTTTTTTAGTGAATATATTTTAGCCAAAAATAGTTTGTTCATTAATTTTCCTGGACGCCATTATTGTAATGCCCTTCAGTGGCTGATGTTGTCTTAATAGTTTTATGAATCAAAATTTTCATCTTCCCATAGTTAGAGTGAAAAATGTCTCTATTACGTTCTTGTATTTCCACATTAATTACTTAAGGTAGAAAACTAAAAATTTTATCTTTTTGACTTTTTAATATTTTATGTTATTCTTCATTCTGTTTTGGTCCATTGTACCTTTCAAATAGTTGTGTTCAGATGAGACAGAGAGCAAAAGAAACTGAAAAATAGATCAAAGAAATAAAAAAGTTTACAAAAATTGTAGTCTTTGAAAAGGCAGGGATCACAATTGAGAATCTCATGCAATGTCTTGACGTATGGGTACAACGGTTGGAGACCTCCCTGGAAGGGTTGATAGACTCATGACCAGAGGGGTGGGGGATCCAGTTGTCATTGTCCGTGTTGGAAAAAATGAGATGCATACAGGCAGGCTATCAGTCCTGCAATCCAAATTTAAACATTTAGGTGTTCTTCTCTGAAGTTCTGTCTGTGCCACATGCCAGACAGGTTAAACTGAGGAGATTAGAAGGCTTAATGTGTGGTTCAAATCTTCATGTAGGGTATAAGGGTATAGGTGTATGGGGCACAGGGACTGCTTTTGGAACAAATGGGACCTGTTCCGCTGTGACAAGTTATAGTACATTTGAATCAGAGGGGCACCAATGTATTGGGGAGGCATATAACTATGTTAATAAAGGATTGTTTAAACTAGGAAATGGTGGGCAGAGAATTTAAGACAGGCCAGGTTTGCAATTGAACATAAAGTGGCAAACAAGAGTGTAAAAATAAATATGCATAGTAATGTAAATTCTAACCAAACATTTAAGTGCAAAAATAAAGAAGTTAACACTTTAAAAAAGCACTTGCAATAATGCTAGAAGTATTAAAAATAAAACAAGGGAATTGGAGTTGTATGTAGCTGAGCATAATTATGATATTACAGGAATAACTGAAACCCGGCTAAATAACAAAGGTGGCTATGAGTTTTTAGGAAAATTTTTAGGAAAGATGGACATAACAGAAAAGAAGGAGGGGTTGCCGTTCATGACAAGCAGAATTTAAATGCAAGTCTTCTTCATTTGGATGATAAGCCACATCTTAGTGAGGATGTCTGGATTTGTCTGGAAAGCAATAATAAAAGATGCCTTATATACAATATACTGTAGACCCCCCAATGCAGGCAGTAATTTCAATATGCATGTTTTTTTTAATATTAAAAAGGCAGGTTTTTAGAGGGATATCTTAGTCATGGGGACATTGAATACTTCAATATTAACTGGGCTAACTTTGCAAATAGTGGAGTACAAGTGCAGGAGTTTTTAAATATATCAGCGACTGCTTTTTAACACAGTATGTTAAAGCACCAATGCGGGGGGAGGCCTGTCTAGATTTTGTTTTTTGTAATAAATAGGATATAATTTAGGTGTAGTGGTGATTGAACCTTTAGGGTCAAGTGACCATAATATACTGCAATACAATTCTCATTATTTTGGAAGAGCACAATTGCAAAGACCAAAACTGTTAAGTTTGACTTTGGTAGGGCAAATTTTGAACAGATGCAGCAAATTATAAAAGGGATACACTGGAATAAGCTTTTAAGTGTGGAGACAGTTAAGAAACAATTGAACAGGTTTAAAACCAGGTTTTATATATAATACAGGACAGGTGAGTCCCAAAATTTACAATTAGTAGGAAATTGAAAAGTACTGAGCAGTGGGAAAATAAGGGTTTGAAAAAGAAGCTGCAAAGGAAAAAACAGCGTATAAGACTTTTAAGACTAACAACTCCAATGCTGATCTTATGCTCTAAACCTTTTCTGACATCTTCACATGTGAGGAAGTAGGTAACCTTCCAGCTGTAACAGGGACTAGTAAGGAGGTACTGGGTGATTTGGAAATTGTAGAAGGAGAAGTACTACTCAGATTAAATAAACTGAAATCAAATAAACCACCTGGACCGGATAATATTTATCATTGATTGTTTAAAGAGGTTAGTACATATATAAACCCTTGATGCATATTTTTAGGAAGTTACTACGGACTGGGGCAATTGTAAATGACTGAAAAATGGGAAATATTATCTTGTTATATATAAAGGTGATCGATCAGATCCAAGCAGTTATAGGTCAGTACACTTAACGTGTACAAGAGGTAAATTAATAGAAGGAATTATTAAGGAAAAGATTGAACAACATGTGGTAAGAAGAGGAGATTTACTGAACAGTCAGCAAGGGTTCAGAGGTCATATTTTAAGAGGAAGCAACAAAAGGATATAATCAAAGTGGTGCATATGATGTTATTTATCTTGACTTTCAAAACACATCTGATAAGGTGCCACATTAGAGGTTGGGCATCAAACAAAAAGAAGTGGGAGTTCAGGGTGTAGTGTGTAGATGAGTTCAGAATTGGCTAAAACACAGGAAACTTATCTAAAATTGGCTAATGTTAAAAATGGTATCCCACAGGGGTCAGTGCTAGGGCCACTGAATTTTTTTTATATATTAATGGTTTGTATAGAAATATAAATAACAACCTGCTTAAGTTTGTAGGTGATACCAAGCTACAGTAGGTGGATTGTTAGATAATGTAGAATCCGTTGAATCATTACAGAGGGGCCTGTGCAGAATACAGGCTTGGGCAGATTTGTGGTGGATGAAACTGAATGTAACATATTACATGTAGGAGGTAAAAATGTGAGATTTGAATACACAGTAAGAGGACTGACACTTGAAAGAATTGCTAATGAGAAGTACTCAGGACTTATAGTTGACCCATCACTATCAACTTCAGAGAATGTTCAAAAGCCATTAAGAAGGCTAACAGAATGTTATGTTATATAGCACAATGTGTGGAGCACAAGTCCAAAGAGTTTATGCTAAAGCTTTCTAACGCACTGGTAAGGCCTCACGTGGAGTACTGACATAAAAGCACTAGAAAAAGTCCAGAGAAGAGCGACTAGGCTAATTCCAGCACTGCAGCCCGAGCCTTTTCAGTTTAAGCTAAATGATATTAAGAGGAGGCATGATTGAAGTATTTAAAATTATAAAGGGGATCGAGACTGTTACTTTAAAATGAGCTCAATAAGATCAGGGGGACTGAGTTGGAAACTTGTTAAAGGTAAATTTCACACAAACAGAAGGAAGTTTTCCTTCATACAGAGAACCATAGACAAATACTGTAGAATAAGTTTCCAATGTGTATAGTAGACAGGAGTACTTTAGGGACTTTCAAAATGTGACTAAGTGTTCTTTTGGAAGAATTAGGTGGATAGCTTTGTTGGTCTGAATGGCCTGTTCTCGTCCACATTGTTCTAATATTCTAATGGTTTGTCAGAGACCAACTCTGTTAAGTTTGTAACATTTATTATTGCAAAATTTTTATTTTTATAATTTAACAAACATTTTAGTAAAAATGTTTATGTTTTGGATATTGCAAATTGTGTATTCTGGATTATATTGTATGAGTAACATGAGTTTTTTTCATGGACGTTTGATACTGTTTGCTGTTGTCCAGCATTGGTCACCATGATGGAAACATGGGATTAAAATGTTTTCCTGGTTATCACTACAAACCACATAGGGCAAATAACATATACACAAAAATATATACATTTTTAATGTTTTATATTTACCATTGAGCACCTCTGTTTTAGTTTAGTTTTCATGGATTGTAATCTATTGCTTATTCCACCAGTGAATAGGGTTTTCTATAGTCTGCTGTAATTTTAGTATACTTCAAGTGTTACAAAACTATTGTATCTTTGCTTTTTATTATTCAGTCTTGAATATACCAGTTTACCAGTCTATTCTGACTGGCAAAAATCTAACATGTTTTTGTAGGCCTTAAGAAGATTTTTCCCGTGTCAATTGGAGAAGATAATTGGGGAGTGTAAAAATGAAAGCTGTCTACAATATCATGAAAAGCATCGTACCATTTATGATGATGGTGCTTTAAGTTTTACTTTACCTCCAAACCCAGGTGGGTGGATCATTTTCATCATTAATTTTAAAATCCAGAGTAACCTTCACGGTGTTAATAGGTCACTTTAGTTCTTACCAATTTTCTGAGTTTCATTTTAGCTTTGTCAGTGTGACACATTGGTCAAATTCCAAGTGGCACACATGGATGTTTTTTTTATGTTGTTGGGCTTTCTTTTTGTCATCTTTTGGTATGGGAAAACCAAATGCTGACTACATATTTAGTGGTACAGAAAAATTCTAATTGATTCCTCTCTAAACTTACAGGATCTAATAACCTCTTATTTTCCCACACTGGCATTTAGCATGATTTTCCAGTCTACAGTCTACGATGAATTTTGATCAAGTCCTGGCTTACCAAACAAATTATTTGTATCTCTGATACAGTACCATTACACTTGTGTTCAGGAGTTTGGAATCATACAGAAATGTTCATGTTTTTCTTAGGAATTGATACTTTTTCATCAACATACCAATAAATTGATTTAAAAAGATACCCAAGTCATTAGTAATGTGGCAAATGTCCAGTACTGCTTAAAATGACTGATTTACAATTTATTTTTCATATACGACTGCAAAGCCTTTTTTTCAGCAGCCATTTCTCCAGCATCCTTGTGGTAAAGTCACATAGCTGATCCTTAATTAATGATGTTTAAATGCTAACTTGTTATTAGAGAAATCTTTGTAATCGTGTTAGCAGAGCTGAAAAACATTTTTTCTGTTCAACATAGCAAGTAAACTGTCTTTCCGTGTTTGTAAGGCCAGCATTCTGAAGACACCTTTTCACTGTTGCAGATTAGACAGGTATTTGGTAAAAACGTTATCAATTGTTTTTTTAAAAACATGAAAGTTTCTGGATGATTCTGAATTTTTCAATGATAATGTAAGTAAATAAAGATTCCTAAATTAGACGTCAGATCTCAACTAAACAATTCTTTTCAATTAGAAAGGTTAACAGCAGGATTATATGGTTCTCATTGTGAAAATACAGGTTAAATTGGCACCCTACCTACTACTAGTCATTTGTTTTACTTTATACAGCAAATATGATGTAGATTCTAGGTACTGTACAGCTGAGTCAAAGTCATTTTCTTTGAAAGTAAAGAACTCATATTATTCATATAATAGGTATATGCAATTAAATATGCCAAAGTCGCAATTTAGATTATGCACTTACAGTTTTTATTTCTTCTTCTGTTCCTCACCCAAACTGTTTACACATGCTAGAATAATAAAAAATTAATTTTCCAGTTACATTATTACTTGCCCATCCTTAAAAGATTTTGCAAAAAAAAAAAACATTCATAATTAAAGAAATATTTTATAGTATTTGCTTATTTTAATTAACTTATCTCTGTTCTTTTTTTACAATTTAGTTCCAAGAAAAGCTAAAAGGTAAGGAAAATAAATTTTAAGTTAAGGAAATGAAATATCTCCAAAATGCTAGCATTAATAATTGTTTTCTTATAATTTATTTTAGTCTTTATCTTAGTTGCTGTATACTAATTTATAATCATTTAAAATTATGATACATATGCAAAGGAAAATTAAATTGATCAATCAATTTAAATAGTATTTGCTGGTGCTGATTATGTTTTTGTTCTTGTTTTTAGCCAGTGGGGTAAAACAGAATTTTCAAAAACAAACCACATTGCGACACAGAAGTTGGTGAGAAGTGCATCTCAGTTCATTACTGAGACTTTGATATTTGTTCGTTCTGTTGTCAAAGATGGGAAGCTCAGTTCTGAAAGAGCAAAAATGTATATAAAAGAGGTAAGGCATTTTTAAATTATTTTTTTTGCCTGATTATATTTTTGCACAGCTGAATGAATCTTTACTTCATATAGCATTTTACACAGTGGCCACTATAAAAGCATGTTACAATGCAAGTAATGTTATAACTACATTCTAGAACTCCCTAAATCCAATTCAACTTCACAGGAGCCAGCAGCATTGAGTGCAAGAAAGGAATCAGACCTAGACAGGGCATCAGTCTATTACAGGGGCTACCCACATATACATTCATGCAGGGCTAATTTAAAATCATCAGTTAATCTAAGTGTAAGAGCTGTAATGTAAGTGAACCTTTTCATTTAAACAAGTGTAGCTTTGCATTTTTTTAAATTCAGCATTGTTACATTTCAAATGTTTCAATGAGAGTTCTTGTGAGCATGTGAGAAACGTGTTATGTGTTTCTGGATGTGGGAGGTGGGAAGTTTGGGGCCAGAAGGAAATGAAGCGATGCAGACTTTAACCATGTCTTAACATTTACAAACTGTGTTATACAATTATTTTGTTGTCTTTCAAAATAAAGTATCAGAAGATGACTGATATCAAATCAATGCTACAATCTAAATAACTGAAAATTGTATCCTGCATTACAAAAGAATGAGAAATGTTGTTACACTAACCTATACCGCTGGGAAAACTAGAGTAATAAAGAATATACAGTGTCTATAAATGTATTTATTCCATTTTCACATTTTATCATTACAGTATACAACTTTGAATCACAGTGGTTATAATTAGGCTTTTTTAACGCTGATAAACAGAGAATGACTCTTTACTGTCAAAGTGAAAACAGATCTGACAGGAAATTGAAATAGACTAAAATGTCACTTTCAGAATGTCTTCAGTCTTGATTTGAAAGATTGGAGCAAAGGTGTACTGGGATAAATAACAAAAACAGAGTGCTTTAAAGAATGGATCTGTTAGTAATTGGTGCACAGCAAGGGAGATTACATAGTTGCTTGTGAGCTCAGTCATAGTCTTTGATAGCAAACTTGAATCATAGAATCTGAAGCCTTCGGGTCAACCAAGAGATCAGTGAAGCTGGTAACAGATGCTGATAATTCTGTTGCTTGATATAGAGAATAAGATTGAATTAAAATGCTGCTGTCTTATTTACAATTGCCTCAACAATTTATTGTTGCATGAAGGATAGTAAATTATTGGACCCTTGGAGGTTTGTCCTCTCATGAAGACAGTATTCCTTTTTCTCATCAATGTGTCATAGTTAATCATGGATTGACTGTTTTTTTAATGACAGCTCTAGCTTTTCAATTAAGATGTGATTGCTATTCCTGATCAAGCTCCACTTACCCTGGAACTTAGAATATTAAGCACAAGTAATCTGCAGTCATTGACTTTGCCCATTATTACTAGCAGATGAAGATTTTATTAAATAACTGTAGACAAGGTGATATTTTTATGGAAAATACTGTGTCTATAGAGACTTTTGCTGTGGCCCTCTGGAAAAGACTTATTTGAGGAGACAAATAATCTTTTACGTTTCACACAAAAATAAAATACAAACCCACAAAAGCAGCAGAACTGATCAGTGATATTTCAAAATCAATGCAGAATCTCCCCTCTTGGATTTCATGATAAGGACTGGTTATACAAACAGAGCAGCTATCACTTCATTTTTAGGTTGAACATGGGGAAGAGGCTAATACGATGCTAGTCAGAAGGAAGTTCAGAGTATCATCTTAGAAATTAATAATTCAGTTGGAACTAAAGTCATTGTACGCAGGCAAATAAGGAAATTTGAAGATTATTAGCAGGAGGTTAATAACAAGCTCTGCATTCTATAAAAAAGTTATGTAGTCCCGCAAAGCAATCAGTGCTTAGTTTGATTGAGTTTTAAGAAAACTTCCAAGCTTTTTTGCATATTTTCATCAAACGCATGTCTTTCTTTATAATTTGGTCTTTGCTTTGAGTGTCCATGGCTGGTTGTCATCCTCGTAACAGCCATGAATCCGCATAATTAAAACATGTGAGTGGAGGGCCAACCAATCGTATTAACAGAAGTGCAGAAATGGTGCTTGACAGTAACGAGGCTCTCATTGCAGTAACAATTAGATTCATTTGCAAAAACCCATGTTTACACACAGATGATGAAACTGAAATCCAACTAAGACTTGGCACACAATTGTCTATAAAATCATTTAATATGTAGTCAATGCCATAACCAGCTGTCATGGCCTAGGTGCCAGTACAACATACCAGTGCGTATTGTAACTAAAGAAAAAAAAGAATCAGAGTATCATGACATAGACTACTGCCACCACTTCTAGACACACAGTTGCTTGGTTACACGGAGTGTTGCATTCATGGTCTGTACTACTGTAGAAATTTCTGAAGGCTTTTGGAAATGTGTTTTTCAAGTTTTTACTCAAAGACATTACCTTTTTAAGACATAAACATACCAAGTGGAAAGCACATTTACAGTTTCCTGCACAGATTTGCTTGTTTTGTTTTTTATGTTTAAACGTGTTCCAAGTTTTCCACTAATTTTTAGAATACTGGGAAACTTATTTTTTAATTTATACGGGAAAAAGAACTTCATCCAGTACAAAGGATCAGCGGTCATGTGAAAAAATTATGTTATCAGGCTGACTTATAACAGATTTGACACATTAGGGTCAGAACCCTAACTTTTAAATATTTCAAAATAAATCTTTGTTAAGGACAATTTGTTTCTGTATTGGTATTGACTTTTTGTAACATATTCTGACTTTACTTTTTGATACTAATTTTTTCTTTGATGTTAGTCTTTTTAGCTTTCTGGTAGTGGACCTACCAGCTTGTTTTTCTGACCATGATTAGAACTACTGCTTTTGTTTTTCATTCCTTGGTCATTTTCATTCTTTATTATGTAGTGTACACCTTTTCTTTCAAGATTGTTTTGTTATATATGTCTGGAAATTCCAAGTTGTTTAAGAGATACATTTAAGAGCAGGGGAGACAGATAACACATATTCCTGGCTTATCAACTAATGGTGAAAGGATGTGATATATTTAAATTGGACCGAAGGATGGATGAGGGGGAAGAGTAAAGATTCTTAAATTTACAAAACACACACCAAAGCCATTCTGTCCATTACTTTCCATAAACAAATGGAAGCTCATGTGGTTAAATGCCTTTTCAGCATCATGGAAAGGATGAGTTGCAACCCTTGAAAGAGAAAGAACAGAATCAATGATGTACATAAGTCTACACATCAGAAACTAACTATAAGTGTATGAAGACAGGGTAATCGGCATTGATTAACTTTCTAATGGCTTTCCGTAAGTGATGGGCCAGTACTTGAAATTTACGTAATAATTTTGTGTCTGTGTTTTTAAAATAAATAGATAACTGCAATGTTAATTACAGCATAGAGTTTGAATAGGCAGAAGATTTGGCTTCTTTGATTATGTGAAAAAATAGAATGGATAACTATTTCCAAAATAAGGAAAATTAGCTCAGATGGGAACCCATCCATTCTAGGAACTTTTTCCAGCACTCATAGAGTCCAAAGACTATTTAAATTTGGGCAAAGAATTGTAAGTATCTGAAAGTAAATCCTCTTTCTCTCTGAAATTAGGAAGGTTATCAAGTACAGGTTGCTGGGCGGTATACCGGTTCATACCGAAAACCGTTTTTTATTTTTGTTATCATATGGATTTTTCTTATACTGCAACACCTGTTTAAATTGCCTAAACAACGTTCAGGAATGTGCTGCAGCATGAAACTGTTTAAGGGGGGCCTTTTTCACTGCTACACCGCTAAACACATACAACGGAGTACATGCGTTAGTGAAGGAGTTGTGCGGGGGCTCTTTTTCACTGCTACACCGCTAAACAGGCATGCAGGGGAGTACATGTGGAAGTATTGCGTGATTAAAATGGACTGAGAACATTCCGAAACTGAAGCTGTAGCAGACGACAAAGTTGAACATGACGACACAGAAGAAATTTTGCTGGAAAAATGAGTCACGTCTTGTTGTCAGGAGATACTTTGGATTTAAAAGGTCAGATTTGGACCATTGTGTTCAAATATGTGAATACTGTTTCTATACTACTGGATAATACTAAAAGCAAAGTTGTACTTGTTTTATCTTTTTCAATACTGTGTAATGTATCTGGGTACTGTGTAATAGTGTGACGACATGTTGACTTTATTCTCAACATTTCTACTTTATTCTCGCCATTTATGTGGGGAGTAAAGTTGACATGTTGACTTTATTCTTGACATTTCTATTTTATTCTCGCCATTTTATGTTGACATTAAAGTCGACATGTTGACTTTATTCTCGTAATTTGTCATTAAAGTAGAACATCGTATACTAAACTTCATCTTAAAATGAATATTTAATTTACTAGATTTTCTTTAACCCCGTCGTAAGTTATGTAGCACCTTAAATCTTTGTGTTAAGTGTTCCCTAGCCATGTTAATCACTACGTGCCTCTTAAACTGACTTCCTCTTGCACTAAGAGGAAGCATAGGCAGCACACAGAATACATTAATTTCATGATATTCCTGCTCCCTGAACATTTAGGATGCTAAGATAAGAACTTGATATTATTTTCATGATGTGATTTCATGACATAAAGTGGAAATGTCGATTTTAATCTCGACATAAACGGCGAGAATAAAGTGGAAATGTCGACTTTAATCTCGGCATAAACATCAAGATTAAAGTGGAAATGACGAGAATAAAGTCAATATGCCGACTTTATTCTCGACATATAGTTTTTTTTTCTTCACTGTGGCCCTAATACGCATCCATAGGGCTATACCATAAATAGCATTATAAATGCAAGATGCAGTTTTATTACTTATGTACTGTATATAGCTTAGTTTGAGGCAAGGTTCATAGTAATGCAGTTTGCCTTAATGATGGTTCAGTTGGTAAAGATGTCTCACCAAGTTGTGCTTGTTTTATTTTATTTTATTTTTATTTGGTGAATACTCTGTAATGCACCTGGGCTTAAAGTCGTGCATAGTATTATTACTGGAAGTTGCAATATTATTTATTTTATTGTTATTATTCATTAGTTTAAATATTATGCAGTTTAATGATGGTAAAGTTGTTTAAAAAGTCACTTTAACGTGTCAGTGGACAGAGATTGTTAACATTAACAGAAAATGTAGTTGGTTTACAAAAAATATTCACTATTTATTCCTTTTCTAAGACATGTTCAGCGCAATACAACTTTTGACAAGCACCTCTGGATAGTTTACTAAGTCTAAATGCTTCTTTGGATGATTGACAATATGTTGTCAAAATTTTAGCTAAAGTTGTTTGCAAAATTTGTTCAATAAAAAAGTTCTATATTTTGACTGCAACTGCCATGCAATGTGATTCCTTCTCTTCATTAGTGCCACCCCCTTGAAAACTATCACTTTATGGGGCCATGCAAACTTGTATTAATACTTGTGTGCACATTAAAATGTTTTTTTGTACAATGCGCTTGACAGTGGAATAGGTTATTCTTAGCCAGTCTTCTGCAGTAATTGCAGTGGAAAATGTGGTTAACATCCACTCATGCATGGGGAAAAAAATATTGTAGAATACCGTGAAACCAGTATAATTTTGAACAATATCATGATATAGAATTTTGGTCATATGGCCCAGCACTACAATGAAGTATTTTTATGCTCCCGACAGTTTCCACATATGACATTAGTCTATAGAAATCTCGTTACTACGAAGTACATTCAGCAGATGCAATGCAATGTGCTTTCATTACAACAAAGTGACCTTGAAATGCTTGAATAAATCATCTACAGAGCAGTTATTTCTGTGGTCACAGCTCAGTTGTGCACATCTGCACAACGATCCCCAAACAGAAACATTGTAAAAAAAATTTCTTTCTTCAAACTTTCCTCATACTGGTTTTTTTGCTGTTTTTGTTTTCGGTGGTTTTCAGTGATACCTTTTGCTTATTGCTCATCAACATTTGAAAAACAGTTCATATTAGAAAAATAACGTTTAATTTTTGCAGCTCTCGATTGTGGCAAAAGAAAAAAGATGTTGCCAGCAAATTCGGAATTTCGTCATTGACACTGTCAACTTTCTTGAAAGACCAAGCAAAAAAAGAAGAAAAATCTCGGGTTGCAAATGTATGTGAACTGCTGCATTTGAAGACGTAGAAAAAGCCGTTTTTATGTGGTTCAGTGATGCTCGTTCAAGCAACATTCCTATTAATGTGGTGCTCATTCAAGAAAATGTGAGGTTTCTAAACTCTCTTGGGACCTCTCCCTACTGGACAAACGCCGAAGAGCATCCCGAAGTGCGATCACCAAGTCTGTGGAAGAATGTTTATATGTTGCCAAAGGGTGGGTACTCCAAACTGCTGTTTGGCGCATACGCACAAACAACAGTCAGGACCCGTCCCCCCACCCGAAGGTGGAGGGAGGCTACCCTTTTGTCCACTGGGGTAAACCCCAATGTACAGGCTCCAAGTTTGGGGGCAATAAGTATGCTCACACCTGCTCGGCGCCTCTCACCAGTGGCAACTCCAGAGTGGTAGAGAGTCCAGCCCCTCTCAAGGAGATTAGTTCCAGAGTCCAAGCTGTGCATTGAGGTGAGCCCGACTATATCTAGCCGGAAACTCTTGACCTCACGCACTAGCTCAGGCTCCTTTCCCTTCAGAGAGGTGACATTCCACGTCCCAAGAGCCAGCTTCTGTAGCCGAGGATCGGACCGCCAAGGTCCCCGCCTTCGGCCCACACCCAACTCACACTGCACCCGACCTCCTTGGCCCCTCTCATAGGTGGTGAGCCCATGAGAAGGGGGACCCACGTTGCCTTTTCAGGCTGTGCCCGGCCAAGCCCCATGGGTGCAGGCCCAGCCACCAGGCACTTGCCATCGAGCCCCACCTCCAGGCCTGGCTCCGGAGGGGGGCCCCGGTGACCTGCGTCCTGGCGAGGGAAAACGCTGTCCAAATTGTTTCTTCGTCATAGGAGGTCTATTGAACCGCTGTTTGTCTCATCCCTCACCTAGGACCAGTTTGCCTTGGGTGACCCTACCAGGGGCATAAAGCCCCGGACAACAGAGCTCCTAGGATCATTGGGACACGCAAACCCCTCCACCACGATAAGGTGGCAGTTCGAGGAGGGGTAAAGAAAGCACTGTAGAGATTCTGTATTTGTCACTACAGTGCTTTCTTTATACTTTTAGGTACCTGGCAGTTCGTTGTAAAGGAATTTTACCTGTAATAATGTGATATTTCAGGGAGAGGTACTGGAGGTATCAGTAAATACTGTAGTTTGGAATAGTAATCAAAAAAGTAATTGGTTATCCGAAGATCATATGAAATAGAGAGAGATTTAACATAGACAGATGGTATGAAGGCAAAAGAGGCATTTTTAATTCTGAAAACAAGTAGCTTATTTGGCTAGTATGTTGAATTAAGAACTCTGCTCTTTAAACTAAAAAGCTTTTAAGAGCAGTTCTAGTGCTGGCAATTCAAATTTTGTAAACTGTATTAACAACAGGCATTCCCTTTCCAAGGATGTGAGATGAGTGTGCCAATTGGAAGGAAAAACTGAACTAAAGCCTTTCACTGCCTTGCAAGTATCACTGGCATTAATTTCAGACACAGTTAAACACCAGAGATTCATCTAGTTTGTGTGTGTGGGATGTACAGTGGTGTGAAAAACTATTTGCCCCCTTCCTGATTTCTTATTCTTTTGCATGTTTGTCACACAAAATGTTTCTGATCATCAAACACATTTAATCATTAGTCAAATATAACACAAGTAAACACAAAATACAGTTTTTAAATGATGGTTTTTATTATTTAGGGAGAAAAAATCAAACCTACATGGCCCTGTGTGAAAAAGCAATTGCCCCCTGAACCTAATAACTGGTTGGGCCACCCTTAGCAGCAATAACTGCAATCAAGCGTTTGCGATAACTTGCAGTGAGTCTTTTACAGCGCTCTGGAGGAATTTTGGCCAACTCATCTTTGCAGAATTGTTGTAATTCAGCTTTATTTGAGGGTTTTCTAGCATGAACCGCCTTTTTAAGGTCATGCCATAGCATCTCAATTGGATTCAGGTCAGGACTTTGACTAGGCCACTCCAAAGTCTTCATTTTGTTTTTCTTCAGCCATTCAGAGGTGGATTTGCTGGTGTGTTTTGGGTCATTGTCCTGTTGCAGCACCCAAGATCGCTTCAGCTAGAGTTGACGAACAGATGGCCGGACATTCTTCTTCAGGATTTTTTGGTAGACAGTAGAATTCATGGTTCCATCTATCACAGCAAGCCTTTCAGGTCCTGAAGCAGCAAAACAACCCCAGACCATCACACTACCACCACCATATTTTACTGTTGGTATGATGTTCTGAAATGCTGTGTTCATTTTACGCCAGATGTAACGGGACATTTGCCTTCCAAAAAGTTCAACTTTTGTCTCATCAGTCCACAAGGTATTTTCCCAAAAGTCTTGGCAATCATTGAGATGTGTCTTAGCAAAATTGAGACGAGCCCTAATGTTCTTTTTGCTTAACAGTGGTTTGCGTCTTGGAAATCTGCCATGCAGGCCGTTTTTGCCCAGTCTCTTTTTTATGGTGGAGTTGTGAACACTGACCTTAATTGAGGCAAGTGAGGCCTACAGTTCTTTAGACGTTGTCCTGGGGTCTTTTGTGACCTCTCGGATGAGTCGTCTCTGCGCTTTTGGGGTAATTTTGGTCGGCCGGCCACTCCTGGGAAGGTTCACCACTGTTCCATGTTTTTGCCATTTGTGGATAATGGCTCTCACTGTGGTTTGCTGGAGTCCCAACGCTTTAGAAATGGCTTTATAACCTTTACCAGACTGATAGATCTCAATGACTTCTGTTCTCATTTGTTCCTGAATTTCTTTGGATCTTGGCATGATGTCTAGCTTTTGAGGTGCTTTTGGTCTACTTCTCTGTGTCAGGCAGCTCCTATTTAAGTGATTTCTTGATTGAAACAGGTGTGGCAGTAATCAGGCCTGGGGGTGGCTACGGAAATTGAACTCAGGTGTTATACACCACAGTTAGGTTATTTTTAACAAGGGGGCAATTACTTTTTCACACAGGGCATGTAGGTTTGGATTTGTTTTCTCCCTAAATAATAAAAACCATCATTTAAAAGCTGCATTTTGTGTTTACTTGTGTTATATTTGACTAATGGTTACATGTGTTTGATGATCAGAAACATTTTGTGTGACAAACGTGCAAAAGAATAAGAAATCAGGAAGGGGGCAAATAGTTTTTCACACCACTGTAAGTGATGACACCTGCAATTGCAAGTGGTTAAATTTTTCAGACTGATAACACATATGACACTAATGATGCATCTAAAACCAACAGAACAAGAGTATGGGAAATGAAAATGTACTCAATAGGGGATTACAATTGATGATGGGAAGAGAAAAAAGGAAGGATGGAGTAAATGAAACAAATAATTTAAGATCTGCACTAAAATTACATAAAGTAAATGAATGCAATTTCACTGATTAGTCAAGTATTAGAAATTAATGTCAAGTATTAGAAATTAACTTTTTACTGTAGTAAAATTTAGATCATTTTCACTGCAAGCTCAAATAGTCTAATTTCCAGAAAAAAATAGAAGTGTTTTTGCCTGTTTTTCCAAAACAAAACTAGACAGAAATCATTAAAGATGTCAGAGCACAGTATTAAGTAATTCCTTGCACATCTTAGTAATATATGTTTGTGTTCAGTGTCAGAAAGTGATTATTTATATTTTAGATTTTTTTTAAAAACCTTTTGGAAGTATATTATGGCATCTAAAAGTCCTTTTCTTGATTAAGTGTGTCATCTAGTGGCCAAACATTGTAATTACTCTTCATCTACAAATACATCTCTTCAGTATTTTATTCCAGGTCACACTATTCATTACTGTTTTTCTTGTTCCTGTCTGGCAGCTACACATATGCGCCTTTACGATGCATATTTAAGTTTCAAAAAAACAGAAACAAAGGTTAAATATGTCAAATTAATGGAGTTGTTCACTTCATGGGAGTAAATTGCTTTGCAGTGTTGTAGCACTGCTAATTAAATATAACTGTCTGTTTATGTCCAGTTTATAAATTGTTTGTGGCTGCCCTTTGGCATTTATATAAATGTTATTGTATGTATAAAGGTTGTTGCCCATTAAGAGGAGATGGAATGGGACGACAATACTCACAGCATTTTTCCCTGCTTTGTGAAACTTCTGTTTTGCTTCTTACATCTGTTCTGGTTATTAGGATTTAAAATGTCTTCCAGCAAAGTATGATGACCCTTGTTATATCCACTCATCAGAACAACAACAGTCCGTGAATCAACTCTTGTTTATCTTGTCATTGCTGCTCATTCATCTCAAGCAGCCAGGAAGGTGGCCTCCTGAATTATTGTTTCCCACATCTGCACAACAAGATCATTCCAGATACTATTCATGAATATTATGCTGTCTGCCATCCATTTTTAAACAGTTACCACCAGTTTAGTTAAAGACAGGTTTATTCTGTCTTTACAACATATCAACTCTACTGTCCTTCTTTCATTAAATGTTTTACAAACTGTACTGTCTTTCTTGTATGTCAGTTGTGGACTTTGTCTTTGTGATTTATTTGTTTTATGTGTGTGTGGGTGATCGGGTTTTGGTGGGGAATACAGTTTGTTTTGTGCATTGTTTATTACCTCATCCTTTGCTTAATTTAATATATTCCTTATTTTCTACTTTTATTCTGTAATAGTATGGTAATAGTAGGTAGACTACAGCTTGCCTGAAGAATGGGCCTGAGCTGCTACGAAAGTTTGCACATTGTAATCTGTTCAGTTTGCCAATAAAAGTTGCCATTTTGCTATTTTACCTTTATTCTGTTGATAGTTGTTTTTCTTGTTGTTGGTGTTGGAGGTGCTGGATAAGGTGTTATATTGGTTAAGTTTGAACATACAGTATATTCTCATTTTTCACAATGGCACTTGGATTAGCTCTCCATTCACCAATATGGGCTCATCTTTTAAAATACAGACCCCACTGAGCCTGTTGTTGGTTACAATTTCCATGCCCCATCAACCTTTAAAAACCTATTGCCACTTGAAAATTACTCAAAATTGGCAGAACAGTTTGTTGGAATAGAGGCAGAATGAAATATATAATAAAAGTCCAGAAGACAAAACTCAGCAGTTTGTGTCTAGGGATGGTCTGATCAGGTTTTTAAGGCCAATACCAATCACCAATTTCATTTTACTTGATTGGCTGATTTTGATTTTGATTTTTTTTCCTTTATCCCTTTAAAAAAAAATTACCCTAAGCTCCTGTATAACCAGATGCATAGAAGCCTTATGTTCTATATTAAAGTGCATTTTTATAATTAAACTATAGACTACAGGTATAACTGTTCATTTTACTAACAAAATTAAATTCTGCAGGTTTATTGTTCAGTAACCATCAAAATACTAATAAAATACATACACAAATATGTTTCCATAATACATATGGCTTAAAAGAAAATAAAATGTTTCTCATAATTACAAACTGTCATATTGTTTAATTTTTTCTGTAAAGTACCTATCTGAAACAAGGCTTAATTAAAAAAAAGTAGTTTTCACAATTTCTCTAACAAATATATATATATATATATATATATATACATACACGTTGGGAGGAGTCAGATGAGGAGACATGGGCATCTAATCAGGGAGGATCCAACCGGGAGGAGGCCCCAGGAAAGACCCAGGACACGTTGGAGGGACTATGTCTCCCGGTGGGCCTGGGAATGCCTCAGGATTCCCCCGGAAAAGCTAGAAGAAGTGGCCGGGAAGAGGGAAGTCTGGGTATCTCTGCTTAAGCTGCTGCCCCCGTGACCCGACCTTGGATAAGCGGAAGAGGATGGATGGATGGATGGATGGATGGATGGATAGATATATTCTCACACAATTAATTAATTGATATTGGTAATTAAACACTGCTTAATTGTAAGTATACCTGCAATTATAGGATTTAATCAATTTAAACTATTAATTGCTCTACAGATTTTTGCTGTTAAAATATACATTTACTATATTTATACAAGTGTGTTTTTTTGTCTTCATGTATTGGTAATTCTTGAGCTGTAATTACAAATATGGATTATCATTTTAATTATGTAGTACAGGTACTTGTTTCTTTCCAAAAATATGCTGTATGACACACAGCAATAAACAATAAACACAGTACAAATGATTAAAAAAGCTGAAAATATATCCGCAGAAAAAAAATATAAAAAAACTACTGTAATACCTTGTGTAAAGAAGCACTACAGCTAATTTGGAGTAAAGCTTAAAAAAGCAGGTGCTGAAAAGATCATTTTTTGTGATCAACCAATTTACCAATCACTGATCAAGCTGTTTTTAGTGATTTAGATCGGTGGCTGATCGATCAGAACATCTGAATTTGTGTCCTAAATATAGTAATGTAAATAAGTACAGTTGCAACCTTAATTAGAAGATGCTATGTAGGTGTAAAACAGTAATTGTGTATAAATATGCAAATCCTAGCCTATTGTATTTTTTATAATGTCATTTTTGTTTTTTACCTACAGATGATGCATGCAGTTTTGTTTTTATTACATATCAACATGCCATCCATTCAGCCCAATGAAGTCATGCCAGAGAAAATGCTGGAGACTTTGACCAAACTTTACCATGATGTGTTTTACATGTATAAGACTCATCTTCCTTTGAGGTCACCATATTCAGTCCTGCTGGATTTGGTAAGTTTTTCTTCTTTTCTGTTGCATAGTTTAAGCAGCTCCAGGGCATAGTATGGCACTAGGATCAGTTTCTAGTCAGCATCTGGTTCTCAGAATTTTTTTTTCTTTTTTTTGTTCTTTATTTTGCCTTATACAATTTCTCGTATTGGGAATTTGTTAGTTTTTGCATACCCCTTGGGGTCAGGGTGCAGGTTCAGCCATTGTACAGAGCCCCCGGAGGAATTGAAAGTTAAGGGCCTTGCTCAAGGGCCCAGTAGAGTAGGATCTCTTTTGGCAGTGATGGGAATTCGAACCAAATAATCAGCCTGAAACTGATAAATATAGTTTAAAAAATAATTTAATAGATGGTTAATAACACAGAACAAAATGGCTTATTTATTTTGGGGGTGGCACGGTGGTGCAGTGGTAGCTTCTGCCTCACAAGAAGGAAGCCAGGGTTCTGGTCCTGGATCCTCCCTACAAGGAGTTTTACATGTTCTTGCCATGTACGCGTGGGTTTCCTCAGTTTGCTCTGGTTTCCTTCCACTGTCCAAAGATATGCAGGCTAGGTGGACTGGCTTTGCCAAACTGCCCCCAATCCGTGTGTGTGTGCGTGTGTGTGTATGTGTATGTATTCAGCCTGTGATGGGCTGGTGCCCTGTCCAGCGATTGTTACTGCTTTGCACCCTGTACTTGCTGGTATCGGGTGCAGCTTCCGTGAGACCCTGCTCAGAATAAAACAGGATTAGAAAATAAATTAAAGTTTTATTTCTTTACCAGCTGTATTACCCAGTTTCACCTGAGAAAAGTCAGTAGGCATAATTATAGTGCCTTTGGTTAATCAGATATATCAGAGGTACTGTGTGATTATGTACTTTTATGTATACAATACAATTGGCCCTCCATATCCAGGTGATTGGTTCCAAAAGTTCCAAAAGTCTATGGATGCTCATGTCTCTTATATAAAATGATGTAGTATTTACATATAGCATACACATATCTTCCTGTATACTTTATCATCGCTGGATTACTTATAATGCTTAATATAACAGTAATTGGTATGTACATATTTGTTATTCTGTACTTTTTAGGGAATAAAGACTTGGCATGCAACTTGCCACTTTTGAAAAAAGATTTTTATTTTATAGCCTTTATGCTCCTTCTTAGCCTTTGAGAATTTCCTTTGACGATATAATTGCTTTTTTAGGAGCCATTTTTTCAAAGAAATAAAGGGTGCACACAATGTGAGGCCAAGGGCCTTGTAGAGCCTTACAGTTGGGATTGTCGACTGAATGGCTTTTGTTTAAAGAAACGTAGGGCAGCACTTGCGGCTATGAGCATGTGTATTTCTGTCAATAATAACAGTTTTGTTGGTTGAAATATTACTATTTAATTTACATTATACTGATTACCTATAGGCAGTATGTGTATGTCCAAGCTGTTTTCAGACAATGTCTTTAACTGAGAAAGAGCTTTTCTTATATAAAGTCAGCGATTGCCAGAGAATGGAATTGATTGATTTACAGAGTAGCACCAGAGTGCTTTCTGGATTTTTCTTTTTTTATTGATTCACAATTGGTTGAATTTGCAAATGCGGAACCTGCAGATACAGAGGGCCAACTACATTTTTTTTTTTAAACCGGGGCTAATATTTTTAGTTCACTTGAGATACTCTTTGTAGAACATGCTACAGTCCTTGGTGGTGTTGGTGTGAAAGAGACTGCAACAAAACTATTTGTTTAAGAACATCACCAATAGTGGTATGCTACTAATGTAATTTAAAGGTGATTCATTTAAAGCTCAAAACTGCTCAAAATCACAACTCTTCTTAGTCATTACAACCTAAAATTAGTTCTGCATTAGCATGCAGTGGGTTAGAATAAATGTTGACCAACAAAAAAAAGGAAAAAAAAGTTACTACTTTCTTTTACTCACTTAAATGCACTGCCCTGTTCTCTTCTTAACCCATGCTTAAAAACAGATTCTCCATCAAAAGAAATCGTGCTTCATTCTGTTCAGTCATGGCTTGGCTCCATCCGTTAATTTGCTGTGTTTTATGTTTTTCATTTTTTATTTCCTTCTTTTTTAATCTTCAAAAAGTGCTTAATGCTGATCATATATTGGTATTATGATATTAATATGCAGATGGGCAACAGTGTTGACTTTTTCTGAAACACAAGGCTATGTATGCACTGATAAAAAAAATGTGGTATACAGTACTCAGTTTATCTCAGATTATTGTCACATATGATAGACATAGTACAATAAAGTGTGTGCTTGTCCAAGAGCATCATGCCACCGTTGTCCAGTTGGCCAAATCTCGCTTTGTAGATTATTAAATATAACAATAATCAATAATGATAAGCAACACAGTTTAGATTCATTTTGAATATGTTATGCTTCACATGCAAGTTTGCAATAATGAAACTTACTAAATGGTATTTGGGTTTGGGAGTTTAAGTTTTTTTGGGAGGGGGTGTAGAAACAAACACAACACAGGGTCCAGATAAACAGGAAAAAGTATCTTTTGTAAATGCAATATGTCTAAAAACAATTCAAGATGAGGTAAAATGAAGTACTCTAGGACAGTGTTTCTCAACCACTGGATTGGATAGGTTCCCACCGGTGCGTCACAAATATCTGGCTTTGGGTTGCAAACACACTTGGAGGGAAAAAAAAAATGTTTCAGGTACAGAGTTGTTGTGACACACTGAAGTTTTTTTCTTCCCTGTTTCTAATGCGCTCATTTTACTATGGGGACCTCCCTCGTTATACTGTAGTCTTATAGTTGTACTTGATTCACAAAGGGAGAAACCACCCTGCTTTTCAGATGCTGTTTGTGGCTCGTCAAGGAACTTAAATAGGTAAAACTGGGTGCCAAGTGAGACAATTAAATCGTTATCATAAAGTGGTTAAGGAAAAAAAACTTTGATGACATGCTGGTTTTAGTGATGCTCATATTTAAACTTTGTGAGTGCTGATGAAATCTTCTGGAACAGTGAACTGGCTGATGAAAATTGTAGTTGCCATGTCAGCATTTTAACAAGGTTTGCAGGAAAGATAAAGGGAGGGTGATACAGTATATATTTAATAGCTGTCTTACTAGATCAGTTGTGTAAAATTGACTATGCTCATAGAAACAGTGCCTGGCAAACATTTGCTAAACATATGTTCCTTGAACTTCACCCAACTTTCCTCCTTTCACTTTGCTTCTGCAGATGGTCTTCATTTGCATAAACCAACATGCCTCATTTTCAGGTGCGTTATTAACAAGAAATATAAATAGGTAAAAAAAATAATAAAAAGACTTGTTGGCTTATTTTCATTTTTGTACAATGTCACCATATTTTAACCAAACCAATAAAAGTATTTTTGAGCTTTTGGGGTAAATAGTTTTTCTATTGTATAGGATTTTTACCCCTAAATATTGATATATCAAAGTGTCTTTTCATAGTGGATACCTACTGCCCTAGATGTTCAATTCTGCTGAATTTCAGCTTTTTGCCCTTAATTCTAAACGGTATGTGTGGAGACAACCAGGCACTGCTCATCACTTGTCCAATACAGTCCCCACAGTGAAGCATGGCGGTGGCAGCATCATGCTGTGGGGTGTTTTTCAGCTGCAGGGACAGGACGACTGGTTGCAATCAAGGGAAAGATGAATGCGGCCAAGTACAGGGATATCCTGGACAAAAACCTTCTCCAGAGTGCTAAGGACCTCAGAAGGTTTACCTTCCAACAAGACAATGACCCTAAGCACACAGCTAAAATAACGAAGGAGTGGCTTCACAACAACTCTGTGACTGTTATTGAATGGCCCAGCCAGAGGCCTGACTTAAACCCGATTGAGCATCTCTGGAGAGACCTAAAAATGGCTATCCACCAACGTTTACCATCCAACTTGACAGAACTGGAGAGGATCTGCAAGGAGGAATGGCAGAGGATCCCCAAATCCAGGTGTGAAAAACTTGTTGCATCTTTCCCAAGAAGACTCATGGCTGTATTAGCTCAAAAGGGTGCTTCTACTAAATACTGAGCAAAGGGTCTGAATACTTAGGACCATGTGATATTTCAGTTTTACTTTTTAATAAATCTGCAACAATTTCAAAAATTCTTTTTTTGTCTGTCAATATGGGGTGCTGTGTGTACATTAATGAGGGAAAAATTAATTTAAATGTTTTAGCAAATGGCTGCAATATAACAAAGAGTGAAAAATTGAAGGGGGTCGGAATACTTTCCGTACCCACTGTGTTTATATATATATATACTTCTATACAACGTGTAACTCTTATTCCCGCGTTATTCGTTGGAGTGTAACAGACCGATAAACTTGACAGCTCCATTGTCGATCTGCATCAAGGAGGAAATGAGGGCAGTGATTCGCTTTTTGTTTGCCTCGTTTGGCCCGTTATCGTGGTGAGGGAAATGGATTTTTACAGCAAATCGTTACTGTAGATGAAACTTGGGTTCATCATCACGAACCGGAAAGTAAGGCTGCAAGCAAGGTTTGGAAACTAAAGGAAGCGCTAAGGGGAAGAAAATTTGCAAGTGATGAAGATGTCATTGATGTGGTGCAAAATTGGTTGCAGATGCAACCGAAAAACTTTTCCGACGGAATCAAAAAACTTGTAAAACGTTGGGAAAAGTGCATTGGAGTCCAGAGAGGTTATGTAGAAAAATAAGGTATGTTTCACATTTCTATCATTAGAATAAATGCCCCTTTTCTCAAATGTCCTTTTACTTTTTGACTTCCCCTCGTATATATAGATATAGCAAAATACCCACGCTTCGCAGCGGAGAAGTAGTGTATTAAGTTATGAAAAAGAAAAGGGAACATTTTAAAAATAACTTAACATGATTGTCAATGTAATTGTTTTGTGACTGTTATGAGTGTTGCTGTCATCAAGGATTTGATTATCATTATTTCTTTCAATCAGGTTTGTATTAGGAGGATGTGTTGTGTTCAAGTTACACTCCGTGTTTGTCAACCGTTGTAAAGATAACAGGTTTCATTCATCGATTCCTTTCTTACTGCATCAATAAACAGCTCATATTCCTCTTTATTTGAGACATCACACACTGCATGCACGGGTTTTTTATACAATGTCTTCCTTTAGCTGGACATTGACTTTTTCCGCGGTAGCTGTGCTTATGCATATGCTTGTATGTGTCACATGCTTCATATTCTTTTGCTGCCTTCTCAATTGTGTCATGCGTTTTTTTGTTCAGCGCTCTTTGGAGCTTTTGCTTTTTGTCTGCGTACTGCGTTCACAGTCAGTTCACGTGAGCCGCTCGGAGTACATGCATCGAAGGTTCTCGGCTGTGCTTGTGCTATCTCATGCGATATTTAGCGGCAGAGTGTTTCTATTGGATTGCTGCTGGCGGACGGCCTTATATGGGTAAGCACTCAATTACGTGGGAGGCGTGACGATGAGGGACGCAACACTGCCTCACACGGCGACCGAGCTGCCCGCTATGGCCGGTATATATGTACATAAGTAGGTTCCAGTTATGACTGTTATGCGTAGAATTTCGAAATGAAACCTGCCTAATTTTTGTAAGTAAGCTGTAAGGAATGAGCCTGCCAAATTTCACCTTTCTACCTACAGTGATGAGTGAGTCAGTGAGTGAGTGAGTCAGTCAGTGAGGGTTTTGCCTTTTATTAGTATAGATATATATATATATATATATATATACAGTTTATATATATAGTGATAAAGGCACTATGTTGCGCCTGACCCGGCACAGACTGACCCAAAGGCACGTGTACAAATAACAACACAGGCTTTATTTTCTTCAGCTGGAGGGCACGTCTTCCCCGTAATCCCTCCAGCCACAACACAGTTCCAAAAGCACTTGAAATAAAGCACAACTAATCACCACAAGTATGCCCTTCTGGCGGCACCACTCCTCCCAGGCAACCTCATCCTCTTCCTCCCGATTCTGGCTCCTGAATAGTGGCTGCAGGCTCTTTTTGTAGCCCTCTAGGAAGTGCTCCAGGTGGTAATTGACCTAATTAGGCTGCACTTCTGGGTGTGGCTGCATTCCAGCCCACAGAGTCTTGTTAAGCCATGCAGCTCCTCCGGGTGGTGGCCTTGGAGCCTAACAGATCCTGAAGTCCCACACCTGTGGCCCCGATGTAACCCAGAAGGGTTGCCACCAAGCATTCCGGGGGACGTAGAGTGTATCCCATGGTTGCTCCCCCAGATCTAGTTTTGAAGGGGTGTCCCGGCCGGGCATGGGACCCAGCCACCCGTTACACTGTCCCTCTCGGCTAATCAGCACGTCCTGCGAGGGCTGGTCCTCTCCAGGAAAGGGAGTCAGCTTTCTTGTATCCATGGCTCTGTCCTGTGGAAATATAATTAACAGGTCTGGGGGTGCTGCCCCGACGTCTCTGTCACTCAGACGTCCTCTCTGGTCAACACCTCCAGACAGTTGTAGCACGGCCGACCCCCTCCAGCTCGACCGTTGTGGGAACGGAAGCAGGCAGGAAATCCCTGCCCCTTTGCCCTTTGCTGAGGGTTCATGGCGTCTCCGCCCCTCAGCAGCGTAGCCCTCCCATGCCCTCACGCTGACGGACTTACGCTGCATGCTGTCAGGAGGATCCTGTTTCTTTCTCTAGGACCTCCTCTTCCTTTGCGGTGCACTAATGGTCTGGGTCCCCTTATGGGAAGAAGGGAGACCCTGTGCCATCTGCACCTCTTTAGACAGGCCGCGAGACCGGCACTGGCAGTCGTGGTGAGGTTGTTTGACAGCTGACGTCCACCAGCTGTCTCCCCATACACTCCGCTGCCACCCTGTCGGTTATCACAGGAAGCGTCTTTTGTAGTGGGCGGAGCAGCCTGGCAAGCAGTACTGATCATCACCGTGGCCGCTGCGCTACCGCCCCCTCCCCCACCCCTTTTCCTATACGGTACAGGTCTCACCTGTACCGCTGTGTCCTGCAGGCTGGAGGATGATGCACCATGTGTGTGAAGCCACTCGGTGATGGCTCCTAACAAGGCGCCGAGTTTCTTGTCCAATCCCTCCTTCGTCTCCTGCAGGACCTGAAAAACCTTAACCAAGGACTGCCAGGGCAGGAGGAAAAGTTCATCCTCAAGTGCGGCCCAAGAAAAGTTAATACGATCTCCGCAGGCCCCTACGGGTAATCCCGAGGTTTGGGGAGAAGGTTCGTCGCCCCTGCCAGCCAACCTTCCTCAGCGGGCAACTGACACACACCCTCTCCCCCTTTACCTTCTTCAGGGAGGAACGTGGAAAACCCTTCCCAAGGCCCTTCACCCTTGGGCCCATCACCTACCTCCAGCTGCAACCCGTGGTGCTGGTTAGCGTGGCAGCGTTTGGCGGCTGACTTCTGTTTAACGCAGTGTCTTCAGGAGCTTGCCTGTGGCCCCTGCCGCGTGCCCTGAAGTCCCACACCTGTGACCCCGATGTAACCCAGGAGGGCTGCCAACATGCGTTCCGGGGGACATAGAGTGCATCCCATGGCTGCTCCTCTGGATCTAGTGTTGAAGAGGCATCCCGGACTGGCTTGGGGCCCGGCCACCCTTCACAATATATATATATATATATTTTGAAGAAAACACAGAAACACAGTTTAAGGGTTGGGGATTTTGTTCCCATATACTGTAAACCACAGTAAGAACTTGAGAGTTCTCTGTAACAATCAGTTTTGCAACATACAATTGACAGAGAATGGTAGTAACATGGAAGAATTTTTGTGATGGAGAACGTAAGTAGGAATGCTGGGAGAATGATGTGGAGGATCTTGGGATGGTGGTGACGTTATCTGTAAGTGACTGGAGGTGACATCATCAGGGGGTTTTAATAGGGAAGAGGCTCGGAATCTGGACGAGGCTTTTGACAAAAATTCAAGGTGCCTTGGGTTTTTGTTGTTTGTCTTTCCTGTTAAAATAAAGAGAGCGGTGTTAACATGTCTTAGTCTTGTGGTTTCACGCGGCTTGTCGGGTCCTTTAGCTGCCCCCTAATTGCTCGTGTGTGACAATATATATATATATATATATATATACCTGTATATATATATATAGAGAGAGAGAGAAAGAGAGAGAGGCACATTTAGAATATAATGTAAATTCCAGGTATATCTTACATAATGGCTAAAAGGCTACTTGTGTATTAGGAGTTGAGGGGTAAAATCAATTCTTAGATGCATCACGATTTCCTCTTGAACCATTCTGTAACTTATGTGTGAAACTCCATAATCAGACATTTATGGGTGCTTACGAATGAGTTAGAAAATATACACAGTACTACACCCAAGTGTACACAATGTAAAAGTTAGTGGTGAACTATAAAAACACCAAGCTCAAAAAACAAAATATTCCCTATTATAATAATAAGATTATCTATATAATAAAAGCCCAGCGGTGTCCGGGTCCGGGTCCGCGTTCCTTTTGGCTGTATAGCCGCCCGTAGAAAAGCCCCAGTCCGTCCCCTCTCAGAATTCCTGCTTACCCCGCTCCGTTCTTTCCCTTTTGCTTTTATTTTTCCTGTTCCCCAAAATCTTTTCAAAACAGAAGTAATAAAATAGACAGAGCGTCAAATTAACGTTTTCTCCCCTCTGTCGATTAAATAATCAATAAAATGAAATAAAAAAATCACGAAAGAAACAGAAACCACAAACTACCCTTACAGCGTCCACCGCGCTTCTGGCGTTATAGCCGAACACGTGGTGTATGCAGGTTATGAGGTGTGACGCTAATTAACGCCCGTACTACAACAGATTATGTGATTCATATACTATTAGCTATTTACAGGGATCAACTCTTTTGGGCAAAATTAAATTATAAATAACATGTGAACTTGAGTATTTCGAGCCCCACGTCTGAGTCGGATGTTTCCCCTGGTCACCAATTCGTGTGTTTCACTATACCCATTATGCCTTTCCGTCTTCAGCTACCCATGTGCACTTGTACGGAGGAGACCTTACGGAACAATGCCGAAACGAAACGCAACTGAACCTGCTGCTGCGAGTAAGGACACATTACAATGTGATCACGAAGCAAAGAGGCAAAGGCGTGACAGTCGCTCGCAAAAAACAGACACTCAGCATTCACACAGATTAGCTCAACGACGCGTTTCTGCCGCAGCGAAAGGCAACTGAAACCCTTCCAGAGAGAGAAGACAGATTATGCCGTGATCGCGAAAGAAAGAGGCAAAAGCATGCCAATGAGACACCCGACGACAGGTCCTAACGATTGCAAAACAACCGTAATATACAGAAACATACTGTCTCGCAAGAAACTCCGAGTGAACGCTCTCAAACTAACACTCACCACTCACAGACATAAATGTGGTGCGATGAAGGACCCAGTTCACGACTGGCAGCCACGTTTAAACAGGGAGTCCTTCAACTGTGGTCATCCAACGCGCAGCGTAGTGCGCTGCAAATTGCTAGTCTATATAATAAAAGCCCAGTGCGGTTTCCGTGTCTGTGTCCGGGACCGCATTCCTTTTGGATGTATAGCCGCCTCGTAGAAAAGCCCCAGTCCGTCCCCTCTCAGAATTCCTGCTTACGTTCTTTCCCCTTTGCTTTTATTTTTCCTGTTCCGGAAAATCTTTTCAAAACAAAAGTAAAGCAATAGACAGAGCGTCACATTAACGTCTTCTCCCCTCTGCCTATTAAAAATTCAATAAAATGAAATTAAAAAATCACGAAAGAAACAGAAACCACAACCTACCCTTACAGGGTCCACCGCGCTTCTGGCATTACAGCCAAACACGTGGTGTATACAGGTTATGTGGTGTGACGCTAATTAATGCCCGTACTACAACAGATTATATTGTTCATATACTATTAACTATTTACAGGGATCAACTCTTTTGGGGAAGTTCATAGAAAAAAATTACATTATAAATAACATGTGCACTTGAGTATTTCGAGCCCTGCATCCGAGTTGGATGGTTCCCCTGGTCACCAATTTGTGTGTTTCACTATGGCCTTTATGCCTTTCTGTCTTCACCTACCCATGTGCATTTATATGGAGGAGACCTTACCGAACAATGCCGAAACGAAACACAACTAAACCTGCTGCTGCGAGAGAGGACACATTACAGCGTGATCACCAAGCAAAGAGGCAAAGGCATGACAGTCGTTCGCAAAAAACAGACACTCACATTCACACAGATTAGCTCAACGATGCGTTTCTGCCGCACAACGAAAGGCAACTGAAACCCTTCCAGAGAGAGAAGACAGATTACGCCGTGATCGCGAAAGAAAGAGGCAAAAGCGTGCCAACCAGGTTTCCAATGGAGTTTTTGCGAAAAAATATTTAGCGCTTCAAATTTTAGCTGATGGAAATGCTAATTATCGATAAAATGTTGTACATGTCGACATAATATTTTTCCGTTTAACTTTAGCGCATAAATTCCATATCGATACTTCAGATGTCGCAAAAACTACATTGGAAACACTTTTTGTGTAAAAGGGCTTTAACGCAAATAAATGTGTCACATGATACATTTTCATCACGTGCAATCAAAACGAGAATAGCGGAGCGGTTCGCATGGTCTGATGAAGAGACTCGTTATTTCTCGTGATGAGCCAATGCAGTAGCGGATAGGCTGGGTCTCCTGCTACTAAAAGGGGTACCTGAACTCCCTCCACATCAACTGTAGCCTGGGGGTGTCTCTCAGGATGTCTAAATACTACAAAAACCGCAAAGGTAATTTACTGTGCCAGTCAAAATATTTAATAAACCGTGTGTTTCATTATCTAAACTTTTTTTTCTTATTATTAAATGGCAGATGTTTTAGCATATATGACAAATTCTCTCATTAATATTAACTTTAGTTTTTTTTGATTAAACATCATTATTTGGTATTAATTCAAATTTCAGTTTTAATTAAAACCCATAAGGGAAGCAGGTTACAGTACTAATTCAGTTGTTATCGCACTGAGAAGGGATGTTGAAAGGTAGGCTCACCTGTACAGATCCGATGCTGCAAACACAGCTGCATCATGGGCACATCCAAGAGTGCCAACTCAAATGTCTCGTTTCATGCACCTGTCATCAACAAGGGCCTGGAGAACAATAGATGGCCACCCTTTGCGATTAATGTAATCGTGGTAGCCTTCCGTCGGGGGAAGAATAGGCACATGCGTGCCATCCAGCGCACCGTAAATCTGTGGCACAAGATGCACCAAGGAATTGCGGTATGCAATTTCATTGGCCTCCGCTACAGTCGGAAGTCTGATATAACGCCGCATTTATTTTTCTTTAATAGCGGTGCACACAGCATATACACATCGATGGACGGTAGTTTTACTAACCCCGAAAGATTCTCCAACTACTCTATACTCGGCGCAGGTTGCCAGCTTGTAAAGGGCAATGGCAATCCGCTTTGGGGTTGGAACCGGTGGTCAGTGACAACCTGTGATGGGCGCAACATCAGGACTGATGAATCCACACAACATCTCACACGTCGTCCGTGTCATTCTAAAATGTTGCAGCCAGAGATTTTCTGTGAAGTGTCTCCCCACCACCTCCTCCCAGAAGGTCTTATTCTGTTGTCTCTCCCATACCCTTGGGTTTCGTCACACTGGGGTACTTTCTTCGAGCTCTAGGGCTATCAGACAAGCAACTGCTTCATTCTGCTGTTGTCTTTGGATATTATGTACAATTCCAATTATTTGTGATACTGAAATAACAGTAAGCTGGCAAATTTCAAAAAACTGTCTGAATAATCTCTTCATTTTTTTGTTTCTTTCTTTAGTGGAGGGGGTGTAACGTGGAAAACAAAAGGTAGATAATTTACGACATACACAAAATTATTTATGGAAACGGCTCAAGGGCAGATTTTTTTTTCGCGATACAACAAAACTTATATGACAGTTCGTTTTGGAGGGCATGACGTCATCATGCACACCATTTTATCGATACAAAGCCAGTTGGATGGAAACAGGCTGGAGACAGCAAATTTCGCAAATTTTTTTTATGTATATTCTGTTTGTCGATAACAAAAAGTCGCAAAAAACTGGATGGAAACTTGGACACCCGACGAGAGGTCCTTACGATTGAGTCCTTCAACTGTGGTCATCCAACGTGCAGCGTAGTGCGCGGCAAGTTGCTAGTTTAATAATAATCAACAATCTAAACAAGAAGTTAAAAATGAGAATAATGTTGCCTCCAAAATTAACAATCCACATCCATAAAGCAAAGGATCAAATTGAGAACCTGCAAAATGTAAAAATAGAACTGAACAACACAAAGATAATGCCCCAGTATAAGGCTAAGGCATTTCAGTCCTTATATAGGCCACCCCTGGGCTCAATTATACAAAGCGCAAAGAACATAATGAGCATGATAACCATAAGGTAACAAAAAGAAAAACACAAAATGATTAATGATACAAAAGACATTTAAGACAAACAAGTATATTTAGAAACATATAGCATAAAATCCATAAAAAAGGACAAAATAACAAAACACAAACATAAAAAAGAACCTAAAGCCAAGGATAGAGCCCTGGCCAAACTGTGAAAGTAGTTGCTGACTTTATTACAGGCAATCCTTGTTATGTGCAGTTTCTGTACAATGTTTTGAATGAAAGGAATCCTCCACCCAAAAGTGCAACACAAGCTGAGACGGATGCAGAGTGCAGGTGGCTGGGGAATGCCGTATTGGAAACAAGGGCAGCCACCACTTGCCAGGGAGTCCTTCCAATGATCATATATCACTGCTAACATTACCACCCATCCATGGCAAGATTTTTTGCACTGTGCCAACACTTCTTCTTCTTTTGGCTGCTCCCGTTAGGGGTTGCCACAGCGGATCATCTTTTTCCATATCTTTCTGTCCTCTGCATCTTGCTCTGTTACACCCATCACCTGCATGTCCTCTCCCACCACATCTATAAACCTTTGCTTAGGCCTTCCTCTTTTCCTCTTCCCTGGCAGCTCTATCCTTCTCCAAATATACTCAGCATCTCTCCTCTGCACATGTCCAAACCAACACAATCTCGCCTCTCTGACTTTGTCTCCCAACCGTCCAACTTGAGCTGATCCTCTAATGTACTCATTTCTAATCCTATCCATCCTCGTCACACCCAGTGCAAATCTTAGCATCTTTAACTCTGCCACCTCCAGCTCTGTCTCCTGCTTTCTGATCAGTGCCACCATCTCCAACCCATATAACATAGCATTAACATTAACTCAGTACTGTCCTGTAGACCTTCCCTTTCACTCTTGCTGATACCTGTCTTGTCACAAATTACTCCTGACACTCTTCTCCACCCATTACACCCTGCCTGCACTCTCTTTTTCACCTCTCTTCCACAACCCCCATTACTCTGTACTGTTGATCCCAAGTATTTAAACTCATCCACCTTCGTCAACTCTATTCCCTGCATCCTCACCATTCCACTGACCTCTCTCTTATTTACACACATGTATTCTGTCTTGTTCCTACTGACCTTCATTCCTTTCCTCTTTAGAGCATATCTCCACCTCTCCAGGGTCTCCTCAACCTGCTCCCTGCTGTAACTACAGATCACAATGTCATCAGCAAACATCATAGTCCACGGGGAGTCCTGTCTAATCTCGTCTGTCAACCTGTCCATCACCATTGCAAATAAGAAAGGGCTCAGAGCCAATCCCTGATGTAATCTCACCTCCAACTTGAATGCATCCGTCACTCCTACCACAGACCTCACCACTGTCACACTTCACCTCATACATATCCTGTACAACTGTTACGTACTTCTCTCCCACTCCCGATTTCCTCATACAACAGCACAGCTCCTCTCGAGGCACCCTGTCATATGCTTTCTCCAAGTCCACAAAGACACAATGCAACTCCTTCTGGCCTTCTCTAAACTTCTCCATCAACATCCTCAGAGCAAACATTGCATCTGTGGTGCTCTTTCTTGGCATGAAACCATACTGCTGCTCACTAATCATCACCTCACTTCTTAACCTAGCTTCCACTACTCTTTCCCATAACTTCATGCTGTGGCTCATCAATTTTATTCCCCTGTAGTTACTGCAGTCCTGCACATCCCCCTTATTCTTAAATATCGGCACCAGTACACTTCTTCTCCACTCCTCAGGCATCCTTTCACTTTCCAAGATTCCATTAAACAATCTGGTTAAAAACGCCACTGCCATCTCTCCTAAACACCTCCATGCTTCCATAGGTATGTCATCTGGACCAACGGCCTTTCCATTTTTCATCCTCTCCATAGCTGTCATTACTTCCTCCTTGCTAATCCGTTGCACTTCCTGATTCACTATCTCCAAATCATCCAACCTCTTCTCTCTCTCGTTCTTTTCATTCATCAGCCTCTCAAAGTACTCTTTCCATCTGCTCAACACATTCTCCTTGCTTGTGAGTATGTTTCCATCTTTATCCTTTATCACCCTAACCTGCTGCACATCTTTCCCAGCTCAGTCCCTCTGTTTAGCCAATCGCTACAGGTCCTTTTCTCCCTCCTTAGTGTCCAACCTGTCATACAACTCATCATAAGCCTTTTCTTTAGCCTTCGCCACCTCTCTCTTCACCTTGCGCCTTATCTCCTTGTACTCTTGTCTACTTTCTGCAGCTCTCTGATCATCCCACTTCTTCTTTGCCATTGTCTTCCTCTGTATACTCTCCTGTATTTCCTCATTCCACCACCAGGTTTCCTTTTCCTCCTTCCTCTTTCCAGATGCCATGTCAAGCACCCTTATTGTTGTCACCCTTACTACATCTGCTGTAGTTTCCCAACTGTCTGGTAACTCTTAACTGCCACCCAGTGCCTGTCTCACCTCCTCCCTAAACTCAACCTTGCAGTCTTCCTTTTCAACTTCCACCATTTGATCATTGGCTCTGCCCTCACTCTCTTCCTCTTCTTGATCTCCAACGTCATCCTACAGACAACCATCCTATGCTGCTTAACTACAATTTCCCCTGCCACCACTTTGCAGTCTTCAATCTCCTTCAGATCAACTCTTCTGCATAGGATGTAATCTACCTGTGGGCATCTTCCTCCACTCCTGTACATAACCTTATGTTCCTCCCTCTTCTTAAAATATGTATTCACCACAGCCATGTCCATCCTTTTGGCAAAATCCACTATCCACTGACCTTCTTCATTCCTCTCCTTGACACCATACCTACCCGTCACCTCCTTGTTTCCACTGTTACCTTCACCATCATATCCATTGAAATCTGCTCCAATCACCACTTTCTGTCCCTTGGGTACACTGTTCATCATTTCATCCTATTCACTCCAAAAATCTTCTTTCTCACCCATTGCACACCCAACTTGTGGTGCATATGCACTAACAACATTCATCATCACGCCTCCAATTTCCAGCTTCATAATCATCACTCTGTCTGACACTCTTTTCACCTCCAAAACACTCTTGACATACTGTTCCTTCAGAATAACTCCTACTCCATTTCTCCTCCCATTCACACCATGATAGAACAATTTGAATCCACCTCCGATCCACCTGGCCTTACTCCCCTTCCATTTAGTCTCTTGCACACACAATATATCAACCTTCCTTCTCTCAATCATATCTGCTAACTCTCTCCCCTTACCAGTCATACTGCCAACATTCAAAGTTCCTACCCTTAGTTCAGCTCTCTTTACTTTACTCCTCTCGTCCTGCCTCCGGACACGTCTCCCCCCTCTTCTTCTCCTTCTTCGGCCAACAATAGCCCAATTTCCTGTTGGCTAACAGTACTGGTAGTGGTTGTTGTTAACCCGGGGCCCGACCGATCTGGTATGGAAATTTGTATTGTTGTCCGCATATTGATTTGGCAAAATTTTACATCAGATGCCCTTCCTGATGTAACCCTTCCCAACCAGAAACATACTGGTTTGTGCATCCCCTGTGGCTGGGATGCACTGTGCCAACACAAGACTTGTAATGTGAGCCATTACAAAAAGTATAATACATGAAAGACATAGATAGTGCCTCATTTTTCAGACTTAGGCTGGGTTTATACTTCACGCAACATGATGCGTGCTCCTGCAGAAACTTTTGCTATGCAAGCAGTGTACTGTTGATACTTGTGCATGAATCTTACGTAAATCTGGAAGATTCCACCAGATGGCAGTGCAAGATATCATCACGGTGAGAAAACGTTTAGCTTCCCTGTGTTGTGAATTGCCTGAAATATCCATTAAATTCTGAGGACACCTTGCCACAATATCTCTGAAAAGGATGGATGTGCCCATTCCAGCACGCATCGGGCGTACCCAGCACAAGGCATCAGCTCATTGCAAGGTGAATACAAGCACACACATACACTAGCATCATTTTAGCATTACCAAATCCACAAACCTGCATGTCCTGGGAAGAAAACCGGAGCACACTTTGGAAAGCGACCAGGAAAACATACAAACTCCAGGCAGGAAGCATCAGAGACGTAACTCCCTGAGAGGCAGCAGCGCTATCACTCTGCTTCCGCTCTGCCCCCACATGTGTAATTATTAACAGAATTCATTATTTAAATGAAATTAACGATTTATCTGTAAAATGTAATATACATACTTTAACACATTTCATCATGAAAGTGATATAAAGTATAACTAAGGATTCTAAATGTACAGAGAGCTGAAATATCATACATTTAAAGTGTTCTGTGTGGCAGTTGATAGTAGCTGCTGTAGTCAGTTCAGGAGGAAGCCCCAAAAGTACGTAGCGATAACAACTGGGTCGGTTTTAAGATGACGTTTACGACGATCCTCTTTATTGACAAAATAAACTACGAGATTAAAGTGGAAATTTCGAGATTAAAGCTGAAATTTCTACTTTAATCACAAAATAGACCTTTTCACTGTGTCCCTAATTTTTTTTTCCCTGTGACCCAAATATACTTCTGTACATTCTGAGGATGTTGTGAAAATCCCCAAAAAAAAAAAATGATGGCATAGAAGATGATATGTAAGACCTTTAAAATGTATACTGTCATTACGATGGGGAATATGCAACGCTTGAATATAAAAGCACCACGAATGCATTTATATGCCAGCACTTTGCTTCACCACATCGAACCATTCATCAAACATTGAAGCACGCACATTGATCCAGTAGGATCTGTAAAGCGGCTTGCTGTTACATGTTGTTAGTAAACAGAGACTCTGACATCATGTTAAAACTTGAACATGCTGTGCCCCCCAATTTTTTGCTGGTACTGTTACAACTCTTGCACGTGTCATGTTAATTTCTGAGGACTTGCTCTGAGAATGCATCAAATGAATGCTAAGAACGTGTGACAGCCATAATGTGTGCATGTACCTGTTCTGAGTGTAAAGTATAAACCGATCCATACATATGTCAAATGCATGTACTGAGAATTTCCTTGAAAATTAGGCATTTTGAATGTAATAGTCAAACAACTGGCAATGACACATACGTTCCTGTACAACTTGATGATGTAAATCTAATATGTTTACTGTTATCTTTTGTTACTATGTTTCTTAAAATCTGTATTTCTTTGTTCCTTACTTGCAACAGACAGTGTTTCCTAATATCTTTGTCTTCCTCAATTAAAGAAAAATTTAGACTCCAGATATTCTACTTCTTATTCTACTATTGGCTAAACAATACTTAAAAACTAAAAATAATGTTAACAAATATTCTCTTTCTAATCTGATGAATTCATATTTTTGCAGTGCTAAAGCCTATGAATAACCCCTGACAGGGCTGGATTTCCCATAAGGCAAACCTAGGCCATGGCCTAGGGTGCAGCAGTCAGGTGGGGCTTATATACAGAAAAAATATTTACAAATTTTTCAGTATTATTTTGAAAAGGCCATATAAAATGCTGTTTTAAATGTACATCCATATAGCTGACAACCTTAAAGTAGAACCTGAGAAAAGGTCAGTTGCTTACAAAGAGTTTGACGAAAGATTTGGTGCTAATACAAAATTCTGGTTGCTGACTTCTCCTGAATTTGAAGAAGAGGGAAGAAACCTGCTTTTGATTTTCAAAGATGAAATCTCACATAACTGATTGCAACATTGGGACTAAAAACCCTTTAGCACTTTGCAAGTGGCTACAAGAAAAAGAACTACAAACAGTTTATCCAAACATTGACATTTTATTAAGAATGTTTGTCCTCGCGCCAGAGCCAATTTCCTCGGCTGAAAGATCTTTTTCTTCTCTGAAAAGAATCAAGGATCATTTAAGATCTACAATGCAGCAATATAAGCTGAATGCCCTTGCACTTCTTTACATTGAAGCAGATTTAACAAGATCTGTCGACCTCAATAAAACAATTAAAGACTTTTCATGGACAAAAGTGCGAAAGAAGAAATTCTAGTAGGTATTTCAGACAACTTGATGAAATTCGATGGAAAGTTTTTTGTAGGTGTTAATGTTATACAATTTCATAATTAGTGTAGTAGTGTAGTTTTGAATTAAAATATAATGTAGTTCAAAGATTATAAAGATTGTATTAAGTGCTTATATATTTCAAAAATAAAGTATTACATAATAAATTTAAAATTATAAATCAACTTTTTTAGGGGAGCAGAATTATGTGTTTTGGCCTGGGGCATAGAAATGTGTAAATTCGGCCATGACCCCTGAAACACGTTAGATTACACAGAGCAGTATATACACCAATGCAACACTGTACCTAACAAGTCTTCTTTTAATATTAATGACTCTTTTATTTCTATTTTTAATGATATGTAGATGTTAGAAGAAAATGTACTGCCCTTCAAAAGTTCTCATTTAAATGAGACCACAAGACCCCTGTTTTCCAGTGTGTCTCAGTAAACAAGCAGTTATCCATGTGTAGTAGCTTCCAGCATGTCCGTTCACAACATGGCTAATCCTATTTTAGATTTTATTCAGTTGTTCAGTGTATTTGGAGTTCAAAGTGAGGATGATCTTCTGATTGTCTTGTATATCAGACTGCTGCCTCCGGTGCACTGCAAATAAACATAATCGCTCCTGGAATATGGTTTTAACCGTACTTATTATAACGGTATTCAAAATAAAAGTAATTAAGAACAGTGGTGTTGAAAAAATGTAAATAAAAATGTACACTTTTTTTTCTTACAGTTTAGCAAAAACTAGACTCAAATTCACATATGTATTTTATTCTTTATTAAGGTTGTTGAAAGCTTCAACCATGATGAAGAAATGGACATTCTTGACTGCCTTTGGGGACTAAATGAGAAAATGCTTATACCAAGGGTGAAAAATGAAGAGCAGATGTGTGGAAATGACTTTGCTTTTGCCTCTCGCGTCATCAGTTATTGTTATTTTGAAGATGTGATTACGAATAACAGAACCAAAAAGTATTTTGGAGCTTCAATTGCCTGCAAAGGTAAAGTTCAAAGAGAGATCCTCATTGATGTGGCATGTATGAGGACATGGAATCAGAAGGTGGCTATTGGTGTAACTACTGCTACCATTAAGGGAAACAAGCCCCTGCTGTTGCCTCCAAATGTCCATTCTACTGCATATCGCATGAAAAACAACCCTTTGTGGAGAAATGGAAATGAGGTAGTGCGGTCATTGGAAACAAGTTCCTCTGAACAGGCAGATTTGAAGTTGAGACCAATGGAGGGCTATTTGCCAATGCCTCCTTGCAACAGATGTCTTGAAATATTTCCTAATATCACATTTAATCCAACAAGAATGGAAGATAATCATCCTCCAAAATGGGAGCATGGAAACTGTGCTGAATGTGAATCTGTAAGTAAACTGCTAAATGCTGACAGGAGCCTTGATATGAGAGTGGCAATACCTAGTGACTCCAGGTTTTGTGCAAATATACCATGTTCCTCAATAATCCTGTTTAGAACATTTTTTGACTTGTTAATGCATGAAAGAAAGAAAAGGTTAATTACTAATCTGAAAAAGACTAAATTTGAGTTGGGAGAACCTCTTTTTTGTTTTGATCCATCCTTTTGCAATAACAGTGCTGCCCTTGTCCCAGTTCAGCCTGTCAACTAGCAGCATTGCTGATGAACAGAGCTTTTTAATCTTCAAATGTGTTATTTAACTTAATGTATTTTAATTTACATATTTAGGCATACTGTGTGTGTGTGTCTCTCTCTCGTGCGCCTGTGTGTGTGTCTCTCTCGTGTGGACTGTAGCACAGACGAAAGCAAATGAGGCTGTGTTTGGTTAGTTGTTGCGTGCGGGCACATGAGCAGTCAGTGCACATGCCTCAAGAGCGATGGTGGACGCAGGAGGAGGGGTGCAGTTGGCGGGCGGGGCTCTGTCATGCGTATCCCATGACGTGGGAGGAGGGTTAGAGTTGGTGGGCGGGGCTCTGTCGAGCATATTCCATGGTCTTAGAGTTTGTGGGCGTGGCTTTCTGTCTTGCTTCCGCTCACTGTCTTGCGTGCCCTTGGTGAATTATATATACAGACTAGCAAAATACCCGCGCTTTGCAGCGGAGAAGTAGTGTGTTAAAGAAGATATGAAAAATAAAAGGAAACATTTTAAAAATAACGTAACATGATTGTCAATGTAATTGTTTTTATTGTTGTTATGAATATATATATACACCCACACACACACACACAGACACACACACATATAAACATATATACATATCTACACATACACATATCTACATATACACATATCTATATATATATATATATACACATCTACATATATATACATTGTGGACTGGGACCCGGACACAGGCAGACAGACAACATAATTCCACCACACACTATTTATTTACAACTATTATATGCAAATTTAACGTGCACACAAACCCCAGTGCCTCTTGCACCGATTCCCCCAATATCCAGGCCACACAGTTTCTCTGCCTTTCTCTCGACCGCCTCCCGTCCTCTCTCCAGTTCTGTCCTCTTCCACCCGACATCCCCTGCTGACTGGAGGGAGGCGGCTATAAATGGGAACCCGGATGGGCTCCAGCTGCTTCCCAGCAATCAGTCCTGGCCACACCCCAGTGTGGCGGAAGTGCCGGCTGCGCACCCTGAAGCCGTCCGGGTGTCCCCTGTCGTCTTCCCCCCAGCACTTCCTGGTGTGGCAGAAGTGCTGGGCTCCAGGGTTCCTCAGGCACCAGGGCGCCGCCTGGCGGTGGCCACGGGCCCCTACAGGGTTGGGCTTCCAAGCCCCCTACCCGTGGCCCCCGATACAACCAGGGCGATTGCCCCCTTGCGGTCTGGAGAAGGCACAAGCCCTCCTCCGGTCCACCTGGGCATCCCGGCCGGGCTCCAACAGTGTTTCATTAATAATCAGTGATCATTGCTAAATGCCAGTAAACAACAGGACAACTTCACAAAGCAATACTCAAGCTATTTCAATCATTAGTTATGTTTATTTGAAGGAGAAACCAGGTGTAACTGTTATACATGAGATCATACAACCTGAATGATTCAAATCAGGGTCACACAGCAAGCTTCATATAGGTGGCTGTAGCTTTGGTTGTTGCAGCCTTTGTTTTCTTGAACCAGGTATGATGTTTGGGAACGAAGGGACAGTCTGTAGGTGGCAAACCCTGACCAAGTTGTCTTCTATTTGGCAGTTGTTTCTTTCTCTCCTCCTAATGTTTATTTTAAAATCCTTTGAATCTATTGAGTCATTTGATTGCCTTAAGTAGCATATGGCATCAGTCAAAAATTTCAGACACCTGATAAGTTCCCATGCTCTGGGTGATTATTAATTAAGTTGCTTTTGTTTAGACATGAAACATGTCAATCTTAAAGTCCCAAGCCTCCATTTCACATGTTTTACAAGCACATACAAACTGCTCACTTTATCTAAGCTTAAACAGATACAGTACATTCTAATAAACAATGCCACTCCTTTAATAATTTTATAATTACTCTCCCAGATTTCCTGTCTATCCCTATTTTGTTTACACCCCAGAAGTTTAGCTAATTCCCAAATTTGGAAAACTAATTTGTGAATATTTATAATCTAATGAGGTAAATTGTACCTGATTGCTGTTTTGAGTTTTAGAACATTTGCCACATGAGCTCTGAACACAGAAGTTCAGAGGCACTATCTTAATGATTCTAAAATAAAACCACTAATTAAATATTACGAGTCAAATTTGCATACTGTAAACACATACATTCCCTCAGCAGTACATCCCACCACATTCTTTGATATGCATATAATCTCTCAGACATGTCCTTGTTTTTGCTTGTCCATTCTATTCATCTAGATTGTCCAAAATAAGATCAAGTCAAGATTTGAAGGTCCATAAAGTCCTGTTCTCCAGCACACCACTTGCTAGTTCATTCCATATGTCTATACTGTAGCTCTCTGTGAAGAAAAAATTTCTATGGATTCAAAATTTCCCCTTAACAAGTTTCTAAATGTACCTGGAGGCCAAACTGCACACAACACTCCAGGTGAGACCTCACCAGTGACTTACAATGCATTGAGAAAATATTCAGATCCCTTCCCCTTTTCACATTTTGTTATGTTGAATACTTATGTCCGTATGATATTTAAGTGTTTTCTAATTTTAATGAATTTGCAAAAAATTCTAAAATCCTGTTTTCACTTTGTCATTCTTAGTATTGTTTACTGCGGGGAAAAATATTTGAAAAAATGTTAGCATAAGGCTGCAACATAACAAAATATGAAAAAAGTGAAGGAGTCTGAATACTTTGAGCACACGGGATTTCGCTTTCCTCCCTTGACTTGTACTCCACACTGTGCTACAGTATACGATCCAACATCCTATTAGTCTTTCTTCATTGTTTTTGTACACTGTCTGATTGTAAATATTGATGAATATACTGCTACTCTGAGGTCTTTATCATAAGTTGTATTTTTAAGTTTCAACATCCCATTTGCCTCTGTTCAGTCAGCCAAAAATTGACAATACTGTTTTAGTTGTATTTTGTGGGGAAAAAAGGTTTGTTTTTCTTATCAATCTTCTTCTTCTTCTTGAAATGATTGGCAATAAATCATGTACAGATTCAGCAATGTTTTTTTAAGTCGCATACTTGTGTATAAATATTTTATGATATAGTTTTAATTTGGCAGCACCATGAAGTTACATTTTATAGTGACTTGCTTGTATACATCAACACAAAACAGATCAACACACAGCATCGGTGATTCAATTTTTTCTTTTTATTTTATAGTGTTTTTATAGTTGCCTTCCTGTCTTTCAGATTTGTTTTATTTGTGTTCATATGCTCGCCAAAAATGAAAGTGTACATGCTATGAAAATGTAGCATCCTTCTCTTGCTGTTCATTATTTACTGTTAAAGTGAATTTTACTGGAACAAACAACAAAGAAAAATAAAGCCCTGCTAAAAAGAGTTTGAAGTTTTGTTTTGTGATTTTTCTCCGTGAGGACTATGTCTCAGAGTGACAAAAATCTGAGAGTCTTTACAGAGGAGAAGTACTAACATTTGAGCTTATAGATATTTTGAGAGAGAGAGAGAGAGAGAAGTTAGGAGCATGCTCTGATACAGCGCACTGCCGCACCCACAGAACATTGTTATTATTTACAATTGTTTTATTTTTAGATATAGTATTTAATATGGAAAGACATGAGGGCTGAAGTTTTCCCCATAGGCCGAAATCCCTTTTCCATGACAAGCTAAACATGTTAAATTATTTATTTTTCTGGAATTTTTTTTGTTTTACCTTTTCCAATTTGTATATTTCATAGACTTGTGGCAGAACAGTAGGCGAAACAGTGGCTCAAGGAGTTTTGGGTTCATATGTTCGATTATAGAACACGTGTTCTACCAGGGAACTGAGCAAAGAGAAATATTATGATACCTGGGGCCGGGAAATCAAACTTGTATGTTGTCAGAAAACACAATGAGGTTAAAATCATAAAGTCAGAAATCAGAAGTCAAAACCCTATCCAGAAATCATACTTGAAAAGAACAGCAAGGGATTGGAACCAAAACACTAATAGAAATACAGTACCTGCCTACAATGGAGCTTTTTAAATTCTGAATCCAAATCATGGATACTGAATAATGCATCCCGTCAGAGTAAATATTTACGTCACACATCATGTCTTATGTACCCTGCCTTGTGACAATTTAGAGCAGTGTCCTAGCAACAAAGTTCACAAAATAGTGGGACCCTTAAAATAAGCAAGATAAAGTGATGCTAAAATATAAGAACAATAAAATGAACTTTTTATTACAACTCAGAAGAATTAATAAACTAGGATAGAAATGATATATGAAACTGAATTATATATTAAGAGGATGAGTGTTATGAAAATAAAGCATTTCTCTGTCTCTGAATTAGGATGGTATTGGAGAAGGTTTCCCTGAGTTCTGTGAATGTTATACTTCCAACACATTATAATCTACACTCCCCAAATTCATTGTACCTCAGCACCATAGCACAAACATAACATGTACAGAATGATACATCGTTGCTTAAACAGGACATCCGCACAGCATCATAAACAGCATTCAAACCCCTTTATTTTCTGCAATACTTTAGTGTGTTGTAGATTTAATTAGAGTGAATATTTTTGCCATTTTTCATCAAACGTAACCCATAATGAAAACCTGAAAATATGTTTTCATAAATGTTTGCAAATTTATTACAAAATCAAATGCTAAAATGTCTCATTTATATAAGCATTCTAAGCTGTGGCACTCCAAATTACGCTCAGGTGCAACCTGTTTGCTTTAATTCACCCTGAGATGTTTCTAGAACTTAAGTAGCGTCCACCTGTGGCAAAGTTAATTGATTGGACATTGTTTAGAATGGCACACACCTATGTATGTAAGGTCTGAAAATTCACATTTTATTACAGGACAAATTCCAAACATGAAGCCTAAGGAAAACTGTGTAGACCCCAAGATCAAATTGTGGTGAGGCACAGATCAGGGCAAGGTGGGGCTGGGCAATATAAATACAATCATATACCATATATATATATTGGTATATATCATGGTATAGATATAAAAATCTAAAAATATTTAAAATGTCCTGACTTAATTTATATTAAAATGATTACTGGAGTCTTTTGTTAAACTTGAACTCAAACATGATTTATTTTTATTATATTTGAACACTCATGTAAGCTGCAAACAAACAAATGAAACAGATCAGATGTACCAAATAATACTGTTTTAGAATGAAACCTCAGTAAAAATCTCTTAAATGAAAAGCCAGCATCAAAGTGTGCCAAGTGTCTGAGAGCAACAAAGCTGTAAGTATAAAAAGTACACAACGCCAGAAACAGTTTGACGTGAGAAAAGGAGAACACAAGAGGTGCATTGTGGACAGAGCACAGCACATGTCATATTGATACTGGATATGTACTTTGTAATCTAAGGTGTGTGAAAACTTTCCAATGCACAGACAATATACCAGAAGCAAGAATAAACAGCAGTTTTTCTTTGCCAGGGTAAGCAGCTGCTGTAAAACCACATGTGTGTGATTCAATACATGCAAGTGTATGGATGTGATTCAGTACGTGAGTGTGCCTGTGATTGCATACATGTACCAGCATTCCTATGTAGCTGTACTCAAGTCATATTTTTCTTTTTTTCTTAAAGGTACCTCATTTGTGGCCAGGTACCACATTCCATCTGTCCTTCCATGTTCACAAAGAAAGGCAACAATTCTTTGTTACATTTGCATACTTTGTCAGATCTATAAAAGCATTGCAAGTAGGCCACCTTTGCATTTTTTACAGGCAGCTCACTCAGTCCACAATGTGCCACCTCGCATGTTCTCCTTTTTCCAAGTGAAATTGATGCTGGCTGTGTACTTTGTATTCCAAGTGTTCAAAAACATTGCAATGCAATTTCAGGTGAATGTATGTACTTATTCTTAAGCTAACTGAAATAATTGGAGTACTGATAGTCTCCAGGTTAGCATATGATTTTTTTTATTACATGTACTGAACAAATTGGAGTGATAGCAACTGACATTTATTTCTAAGATTATTGCACAGAGAATGAGACAACAATTCATATTTGGATAGCAACATACAACATGTGTGAGTGTGTGTATGTGATTCATTAAATGTGAGTGTGTATGTGATTCAGTACATGTGCCAACATTTCAATATAGCTGTTTTTTTCTGAAAGGCATCTCATTTCTGGCTAAGTACCACACTCCTATTTTCACAAAGCAAGCCAACTGTTCATTCTTTGCCTTCTTTTTCCATTTCCACAGTTGTATCACCTCATACTGTGTTGCATCAATGCTCAATCCCCACAACGCCTCTACAACACATACATTTTACGTCAAGAAACAAAGGCAGCTTCTTATTGTGTTAATTGCAGAATAAATTAATGATACACATGAAAATGTGTACTAGTTAACAGATCTCTACCAGTGTCTTGTTTCTACTAGTGTACTGTGCACCACTAAGGTAAGTGTATAACAACACTTCTAAAGCTTTGAGTGTGAAATGAAAGAGGTTTGGAACCATGAGTTACTAGGCAAGAGAGGTTTTGGTCAGGGAGGTCTCTCTAACGGAGCTTTTGAAGTCCTTTGCTGAGATGGCAGAACTTTTCAGAAGGATTACCATCTCTGCAGCACTCCATCAATCAGGCATTTATGGAGGCCACTCTTGAGTAAAAGAAATATGACTGGATTTAGAGGACTCTGGTAGCATGAAGAGAAAGAGTATCTGGTCTAATGAGAGAATAATTTGACTCTTTGGACACAACTCCAAGCACCATGTCTAGTGAAGACCAGGCCCTGCTCACCCACTGCCTAATTCCATTCCTACAGTGAAGTGTTGTGATGGCAGGATCATGCTATGGGGCCGCTTCTCAGCAGCAGGGACAGAGAGCCTGGTCAGAATTGAGGTAAGGAAGAATGCAGTCAAATACAGAGGGGTCCTTGGAAAAAAACTGTTTCAGGGTACACCTGGGGCTGGGGTGAAGGTTCACCTTTCAGTACAACAATAACCAAAGCATACAGCCAAGACAATGATGGAGTGACATCTGGACAAATGTCTGACTGCCCTTGAGTGGCTCAGCCAAAGCCCAGACTTGAACCCCACAGAACATCTATGGGTAGACCTGAAGATGGCAGTTTACAGACACCTCCCATCCAATATCATAGGCCTTGAGAGGATTTGCCCGCAAGTATGGGATGATCTGTCCAAATTCAGATATGCAAAGCTTGTGAAGACTTACGCAAGAAGAATTTCTCCTAAAGCGGCTTCTACAAAGTTCTGAGGTAAGGATTTTAAAACTTATTTTAATGAGAGATTTCAGTTTTTGATTTTGCAATAAATCTACAAACCTTTCCGAAAATAGGTTTTCATTTTGTCATAATGGGTTATGGAGTGTAGATTTATGGGCAACAATAGCAAATGTATCCATTTAAAATGAAATCTACAACACAATAAAGTGTGCAGAAAGTGAAGGGGTCAGAATACTTTCTGAATCCACTGTAGAATAAAACAACAAATAAAATATTCAGCTTACTTTAAAAGTACATAAATTAATTCTTGCCAGATCCTAAAAATATTCTGAATAGATCCTTGCAAAGGGGATTTGATTTTTTCACAATTTGAGATAATAAAGAATCTTACATTTCCAGAGTTATAGAAGCTGAACTGTGATTTATCCAGCTGAACAAAACAAGTCTTCCTGTAAGCAGCATGAGATAGGATAGGACAAGCTAAAGTACTGTGACCACCGGGGGTGTATAATGTTACCCTGCAGCTCCCCCTGGTGGCACCCAAGAACCCCAACAAGGCTGTTTTATGGGACTATCATTCCCAGCCTGCCATGGTATCCATAAAAGACTTTCACCAGTTTGGATGTTGCCATCGTGTGCATGAGTTGGCCTCCTCTTCTGGCAAGGAACCAGTGCCCATCCCAATTGGTATAGCAGTCTTTGTTTTTCCATTACAACCTCCTGCCCTGCTCCTGCCCAGTTGGGATGAGGGACCACCCAGCATGGCACTTACAGTACAGTTGAACCTCTGGTCACAAATGCTTCCAAACATGTACAAATCGGGTTACAATCAAAAAGTTCTCCAAAGTTCTCTAAAGGCCAGTTTCCCTTCCGGTTTGTACGCGCCAATGATTTCCGCACGTGTTCAGTCTCTCCCTGTACATCGTTCTTGGTCAGACATGCGTGCATTTGCTTTGAACTCTTTGTGTTCTATTTCGTATGCTTTTGCATTAATTTTGCAATTAGCCATGGCCTCTAAGCAAGTGAAGAGTGGTAGTGTTGGTGAGAAGAAAGGTTCAAAGAAAATTGAAATCCAATTAAATAAAGAAATCATTGAAAAGTATGAGCGTGGCTTTCATGTTACCGATCTTGCCGCCGAGTACAAGAAATCTATCGATTTCTAAATCGAAATCTTCCTTCACGGAGCCGGACTCTCCCTCAAAACTGTAATCTCCTCTCCACCCAGCTTCCTCCTCACTTCCTCCACGCCAGAACTCGACTCATGCAAGGTTAGTTTTCTTGGTTGTTTATGGTTAGTTTTTGTATAAATTAAGGATTTTCCAAACTTTCATTTTTTTCCCTTATGCTTGTTTACAGTGAGCAGTTTGTAAGGGTGTAGCACGAACTCTTGCAATGTTAGTATTCTCTGTTGTTTAAGGTTTTTACATTTAGTTTACTAAAACACTGTGCGTTCTTTGGTATGATTAACTATTTTTGTGCTTAAAAAAAAAAAAAATAAATTTACATATAGTTCGTATGGGCTAGAATGGATTAATTGTATTTACATACAATCTTCTGGGGAAATTATGTTTGGGTCGCAACCAAATCGGGTACGTCCAGAGTTTTGGAACGAATTATGATCATGACCAGAGGTACCACATATATATATATATATATATATATAGGGTGGCACAGTGGCGCAGTGAGTAGCGCTGCTGCCTCCTGTGAGGAGACCTGGGTTTGCTTCTCGGGTCCTCCCTGCGTGGAGTTTGCATGTTCTCCCCGTGCCTGCATGGGTTTCCTTCTGGTGCTCCGGTTTTCTCCCACAGTCCAAAAACATTCTGGTTAAGTGCATTGGTGATTCTAAATTCTCCCTAGTGTGTGCTTGGTGTGTGTGTGTGTGCCCTTTGCAGTGGGGTGGCGCTCTGCCCGGGGTTTGTTTCCTGTCTTGCGCCCTGTGTTGGCTGGGATTGGCTCCAGCATACCCCTGTGGCCCTGTAGTTAGGATATAGCGATTTGGATAATGGATGGATGGATATGTGGAAACAATTTATTCACAAAACATTCTTCATATGTGCAAGATGATTAACAGGACTATCTCAACCTGTTCACCATCATGTTCAACACATGTACCATATGTGGCACATAAATTGTCCAAAACAATTGTATATAAGTACTGTATATACATAGCAGTACCATTAGTGTTAACATAATTTTCACTCACCCTGTGTACATACATATATATTGTGATGGATGGCCAGCAGCTCAACCCGGCACCCAAAAACCCTGGAATGGAAGGATGGGGGAAGGCAGTTACTTGCCAACACTGCAGGGCATCCTGGGACTTGGAGTTTGGTTTCTCAGACCTGTTGGATACCGTGGGTGCCGCCAGGGGGAGCTGTCGAAGAACCTGGGGACTCATCTTTTCCAAATAACCTGGAAGTATGAGGTAGTCACGAGGATGGAAGCCCTGAAGTACTTCCGGGCTGAAGAAAAAAGGCAGTTCTTCATTAGACCTGGAAGCGCTAGCCAGTCTCGTGGTCAGAAGCACTTCTGGGTCAAGGACTATTGAAAGGACTGATGGGAACCCAGCAAGTGAGTCGGAGTTAAGAGACAGAAGACAGAGCTTGCTGGGAGGTGTGAAGGAGAGATTTTGAGAACTGAGTATTATTGTGTTTATTTGTTTATTGTGGTGGAGATACTTTGGGCACTATTTATTTAAAAGGAAGAAATTAAAACAACTTCTTGGTGTTTTTAACAGGTGTTGTCAATGTTTGTGTGTTGGGTTAGAGGAGCAACAGCGCCCTCAAGTGTTACAATATGCTAGCCGTGCTGTAAAAAGCCTGGGCTCCTAGAAACCATGGATTCCGGCACTTCAATCAATCAGTCGCATCAGTTGTGCATTAGTGCCTAAGCGAGGTTCACTTTCCTTGGCGGCCTCGTTTTGCCGATGTGCTCACCTCTGTTGTCTATCAGCAGCTAAGCAAGTTTCTCCCTCCTCGGAGGTTTCGTTTTGTTTTCTTTGAGTGTAGTCTCACACTTCCGGGCTGGAAAGACAGACAAACACACTTCCACGCGTAGACTTTTATATATAAGATATATACTGTATAAATAAATGCAAATAGTTGCATTTTTGTCTGCTGCATACAAAAACAAAGCTGTATGTCAGGGGTGTCGAACTCCAGTCCTGGAGGGCCACAGTGGCTGCAGGTTTTCATTCTAACCATTTTCTTCATTAGTGACCCGTTTTTGCTGCTAATTAACTTCTTTTGCCTTTGTTTTAATTAACTTGACTCAGACCCCTTAGTTCTTTCTTTTTCCATAATGAGGAGCCAAACAATAATGAGACACAAAACAAGCTGCCACATCACCAGCTAACCACGTGATCTGAACATAAAGAAAGGTGAGGGCCTCAGTAAGGCTGATCTCTCAAGTCACCAAAACATCTTGAAGGTTTTCTTAGAAAAAAAGGGAACTCAACAGTTTTGGAAATGTCTGCTGTGGCAGAATGAGAGCAGCAACAAACCATGGAATTAAGTAATTGGTTTAATTAACAGCAAGAATTGGCTTCTCATTAAGGAACTGGTTGGAGTGAAATTGGCAGGAGTTTTTATTTTTATTTTTTTTTTCTCCAGCCGTCTGGAGTTTTTTTCTGTTTTTTCTGCCCACCCTGGCCATCGGACCTTACTCCTTTTCTATGTTAACTAATGTTGTCGTATTTTAATTTCTTATTTTGTCTTTTATTTTCCTTTTCTTTATTATGTAAAGCACTTTGAGCTACTTTTTGTATGAAAATGTGCTATAGAAATAAATGTTGTTGTTGTTGTTTGAAGCCCCAGTTTAGCTGGTCATCTGTTGGCTCGTTTCACATCTCATTTCTGTTTGGCTGCCATTTAATGAAGAAAAGAATCAATTCAGAGCACTGAATCTTTAAAAACAGGGCTATTAAAATGAAGGGGAAACAAGTTAATTAGCGGTAAAAACTGGTCACTGATTAGGGAAAGGGTTAGAATGAAAACCTGCTGTCACTGCAGTCCTCCAGGCCTGGAGTTCCACACCCGTGCTGTATGTGATCATGGTTTATTAATTTTAATGTTTACACCAGGTACATAATGAATAAATTAAGAAAATATATTTAAAGCAGTTTTTTAAAATGTTCAACATTACCTGCCTCACGTAACTCATTAATAAACCAATTTTAGGTGGATAAAAACAAAAGGCCAATTCACAATATTTCTATGCCTTACTTTTTAAAAGTGGTCAAAGATATGAGATTACAATCATACAATTTTTGCTCCAACTAGTTTTTTTTTATTTTAATAAAAGGCAGTCCTCAAGGTTAATTAAACCCCTTTTTATTTTAGTTTCTTAGTGTCGTAATTCCGCCAAACTAACCATTTCAAAAACTCTTCTTTTTACTAAGAGAACCATCAGCGTGTTTTATAGGCCAGAGCAGTTTGACATTTCTGGTTTTGTTTTTATCTTTTCACAAATTTTATTGAAACGTTTATTGTATAATGGACATAAATTCAGGCACAGGAGATGCACAAGCCAGTGTGTTTCTTCGTGCCGGTCCCAAGCCCGGATAAACAGGGAGGGTTACGTCAGGAAGGGCACCCGGTGTAAAATTAGAAGAAGAAGAAGAAGATTGTATAATGGACATAGATGTAAACGGGAACAAGTTAATTGATCATATATTGTTACATCGCAATATTGTGTGGCTGTTGTTTAAAAGAAAAGAAATGATTTAGGGTTGTGAAGCTTTTATTACTTATTATATTGTCTTCATTTTAGGATTAGTTGTCTGACACAAATGTCCAACCCGTGGCCGCCTCCGCATATTTTCATAACAGCACGTCAGCATCTCCTTTAGCCCAAAACATTGCTATCTCTATGGCTATGCTACTCTGTGACACAATTGCTAGTTGCAAAATAGAAAAAAAAGTTACGTTTTCAAGTCGTTGGTAGTTGCGATCTGATTCTGGTGCTCTAAACTGATCGTTCATATCATCCGTTACTGTTAGCAGTTGCGTATCAAATCGAGTCCGACTGAATGGACCTGGGATCTCATTGCGGTACTCCAGCGCGCTTCAAACTGTCGTGAACTTGATACTGTATGCACAAATGAAACTAATCTTTGGATAAAAATTCGAATGTATATCAACATGAGGATCTACATTATGTAGCTGCATTGTTCATAATTAAAAAGTAATAGTAAAAAGTAAAAGCAGGTTGTGCGTCAGCTCGCGTACGTTTCTGACGTCAATGCTGGGCGCGCAGATCGTCATAGTTAGAAATTCTGAGTCTACTAGCCGCTCCGGCACACCTGTGGATAATGAGGGAGGCGGGCGATGCGTCGGTCACTGGGACTAGCAGAGGCTACGAGGCTACGAGGCTGAAGTTTGCTGCTTCTTCGCAGCTGAGCCGTATTCAGCAGGTTACTTGACTCAGGCCAAAGTGGTGTGCTAGGAAGTGACGGAGAACAGCGACAAACCGATATGACCCAAATGATAACCATTTAAGATTGATTTATTTACAAAGGGAAAGAGGACGAGGCCAGCCAGAGAGTGTGGCGTGTGCTGGAACGTTCTCAGCAATGGAAACGGGAAGCCAGAACATCAGAGTGGGCACTAAGAAGATGCTTTTCTGAAGGATGGGCCTTGTGGATTTTGCTGTAAAGAAAGTGCAAGATTTGAAGCAGGAATAAAGGGCATGGCTACTCCGCTTTCCAAAGCTGCTGAACAGCAAGACCTGGTGTCCCTGTCGAACGACACAACAACTCGCAAAATAAATGACATGGCAGAATTTAGAGCTTTACAAGGTCAGAGGCTTTTCGTTGCAGTTATGAGATCACAGACGTCGCCACTTTGAAGAATTTGTTTGTGGATGTTATGAATCTGAAAGCTCGGCCCATGAGGTTCCTCAGTGCACAAGAACTGCAGGACAGCATACATTTTTCGATTCTGAATGTGTTCATCGATGTGAATTGCACCGATCGGGAAAGAAGCGTCTAAGTTTGTACAGACCCATCCTGGACAATGAGGGGCCGACGTCGCGGTGGACTTCCACAGGTCTGAGATGTCATCCAGATATGAAATGGGCGAGAGGGGCTCAAATCTGTTCTGTTCTCAACTCAACTATGGCACAGTGTGCTTTATAAAGAAATGGGTCTCCGAAGAGAGAGAGATGCCGAAGTGCGATGGAAATCAGGAAATGATCTCCCCTTTGCAAGTCTTTTTGATGATCCAGTATTGCCTTCTTATTTGGCTAATATATTCTCACAGTTGGATGAGCTAAATATGGGCTTTCTTTTTGGTCATTTTGATCAAGGTCACTTCTATAAAGGAAATCTCTGTTCTTCCTAGTTTGAAGAGCCATCAGCACACATTATGTGACACTTGATGCTGCTTTTCAAAATATACTAATACTAGTGGATGCCATATCAGATTAGGAAGCCCTTTACAGTTGATATCTGATGTCAAACAAATACCAGATGAGCAGGAAATGTTGTGTGGTAGCGGTCATCGGTTGAGAATTTGATGGCTGAACTGAAATGACTCGCTGATGGACATCTGGATCCAAAGGCAGTGGAATATCCAGACCTCTTATTAAAGGCTGTACAGGTTTTGATGCCTACCTTAGTGAGAAAGGCTTCTTCACTACCACTGCAATCAAGACTAAGTACCGCAGCTAAATGGATGCCGAAGCAGAAATTGGACCATCCTTAACATTGCAAGGTTATATGGAGCTAAGCAGGATCTCTGAGAAGGTAAGAACCCAGTGGTGGTGTTATTTTTAATATGACCGTATTATGATTCCATGTGTCCTTTTGATCTGTTATGGCGAGAGATGTCAGTGTGTGTGTGTCTATTCTTGTGTCGCTCACTGACATTTTCTGTGACTTGTGTGAAATATTAATTTGTTGGAGGTACTTTGGCACTTTTGGTTTAAGGTGGTACTTGGTTTAAAGGTCTGAGAGACATACAGAAAAATGAAAAGAAGTTTATTTTTCTTAGTGTGTGAATCGGAGTACGATACTGTAATGGCTAGCCATCGTTTATTGAAGTTACTTTTTGGAGTGAGCTGTGAGTTAAAGATGGCACAAAGAAATTTGTTTCAACTGAAATGCTGGATTTTGTGTTTTTAGTTTTAGGCAGATGAGGCTTTTGAAAAGATTTTTATGCAGTCTAAAATCAATTTGTGTATAATGCATAATACTTTTGTCATATTTTTGTATTTAAGCTCTTTTTGGCTATTCAATTATTATTGTATATAGTAGATTTTTAATTTTATGACAAGGTGTATTGTATGGAGTTTAAAGTGTTCAAAAGGTTAAAATTGTTTCAGTACATTTAAAAGGCTCATTTAAATCAATGGTAATTTAACAATTGTAGCTTTTTGACAGGAGTTTTTTTTAGTTTTGGGTAGTGAGAAATCTTTCTTTTTTTAATTAACAGTACTTTGCTTGATTGCTGGATTGGATTGCTTGTTTGATAATCCTGTTGATTTGTGAATCTTCTTCATGTGTCTATGCGTGGGAAAGTTCATGCCGTACAATGTGGAGGTCATACTGTTCTTGTATATCCTGCTTTTAAGTTTGGGGTTTCTTTTGGTTTGGGCACAGCAAGGCATTGTGATTGGGAGCATTTATATACGCAAGGTTAGTTTCGAGCCTGTGGTGTTCATCTGTAGCTTTCTTTGCCATGGACTAACTGAACACTATGCATGTTTGTTATTATCTTGCTTGCTGAGTGTTGTGGAAGACGAATGTTCTCTTCGTTCCCTTGTACTAATTCATGTCGTGAGAAGTAAGCTTTACGAAACCAAGTAACAGCATGCTTTGTTTTAGCAAACAGAAAAATGTTTGTGCAAAGGACTCAAGGTCTGAGCATTCCACACATGAGTCTGCCTCATCACGTTGTCCCTTAGCTTACATCTGAACGCCATAACAAAAGGAGCCAAGAAATCAAGTTGCACAAGGGACGTTAAAGGGGCTCAAGGTTTGTGTATAATAAATGTGTTGACTGTTACATTTTATAATGATATTAAATCACGCACTCTAGGGGTATAAAACTGGACCCCACCCAACAGACGGGGTTCAGAAGAGCCCTGACGCTGTCATGTATATTTGATTGTCTGCTTTTCTGAAACTCTTCTCACCGTGACTCTGAAAATAAAGCTGCTTTATAACCGCACCTGCTGTCTGGTCTGAAACCTTCGTCCACAGTGTCAATGTGATACGTTTTGTGGATTGTCTGGTTGACGGTTTTTCATTTGTTCCATCCTATTGTTCCCAACACAGCAGCGGAGTATCTTAAGATAAACCGCATATACTGTATGTGCAATTGGTGACAAGCTGACATGTTTTATTTTGTGCTACCAGACTGCATGCCAGTAAGTACTAAATATACGTGTGTGATATGAAACTTTATGAATACTGCTGTCCGCAATGGATATTTATAGTCTTCCATTAAGCGCTAAAGGCTGTTTTACCTCCTCTTCTCTTAAGAAGTTATGGTAAAGAGCTGTGCTTTATTTAATTTATATGAAGAAATATTAGTAAGGTATATGTTTACAAATCAAAGTTGCAATTGGACAAAATGCATTTAGGTTGAAAGTTTCTTTCTTACATTCTGGTGTTTAATTACATAATGATCCTCCAAACAAAAAATATATACAATGTAATTAGTATTCTGTGTGTATATGTGTGTACTGTATATAAATATAGAGAGTAGAACCCCGATAATCTGAGGTATTGTGGACTGATTGGTACCTCGAATTGGGAAAATTCAGATAAAACAGATGGTCCCCTGTAGTGGTGACACTGTGCAGAGAATGTGAGGGCTGATGCACGGCGAGAGAGATCCGCCTACGTCACCAGGAAAGTGTACTGCCAACAGTGGGCCTGAGACAGGACTGGGCGACCGATGGATCTCCATTTAGCTCATGGCGTAAAGCGCTCGCCGCCAAGCCACAGAAGGTGAGTTTGCAGCTGCCTAAAGCTCTTTGTGATCCTAAGTGGACGAAACAGTATAGCGTCAGCATGTGTACGTGGTCAATGCACGCGACACTCTGACAATATCCAAGAGAGGAAGAGGTGAGTGAGTGAGTCGTGCCTACATTCCCACAGTCACCTGCTCCTTGACCCCTTGCTCTGTACAGTCGAGGTTAAAAGTATAATATTCAGGCACTCAGTAAATTATTCACAGCCAGGCTTTTATGAATTATAAGAAAACTAGTGCATTACATTTACAGGTTGACCTAATGCAGAATCTTGGTAGATTGTGGTACTGATAATTTTGGTTTTATTGTCTCTTTGTGTGTGTGTGTATAGAGATTTACTTAAATGATAAGTTCAGTTTGTTTCAAATCAAAGTTATTTCTTCTCAATAATGGTATATATTAATTTTCCACGTGAAATTGTGTTGGGACCCCAGTATCCCTTAGCTCCACTATAAAGCATAAGAACTGAATAGTTATTTTTTTAAAGTGTACTAGGGGGCTCTGCCCCCTGTTCGCTTCACTCGCCTACCCCCAGGTTTGGTTTACCGGATATACAGTTTAAAGAGACTGTTATTTTCATGGGAAATTTTACATATGCATCATTTTCACTTTTACGTTAAAACTTTTGCAAAACAATACTTGTCCTTAATTTTCGGCCCCGGGCATGGTTAAATCTCTCTCTCGCAAGACGTATAACGCTACTCGTGTTGTAAAGGGGGGGCTGAATGCACGTGTGGTATATCGGGTCCACAGCTCTCTCAGCACAGGCCCCATTTTACATAAATAATCATCGCGCTCACGGCTTAGCGAGGGGGCATGGTAGGTGTGGCTGAAGCAGTTCTCAGGGTGATCTGCTGTGTGGGCGATTCTCACCTAAGTGCACAGGTGAGAGACTGCTCACATCCGTGATTGTTCCTGGGGCTGATAATGTGTCACAGCTGCTATGCCCTCTAGGAAAGGGAAGTAGAATAAGGAAAGAAAGAAAGACGGCGGTGGCTGGAGAAAGCAGGACGCAGGAAAGAGAGAGAGAGAGCCGGTGCGGGTGAGCGAGTGAATGCTCGCAGGCAGCTGTACGGAACCTGGCTGTTAGGCCGACACCCGGAAGTTGTAGTAGTGGTCACTCCCGCTGAGTGATCGAGTAGTGGGAGTGACCAGTGAAGGGCGACTGGCAGCGGGAGTCGGGAGGTTTGGTGGTGGATTCCCCAGCGTGTGCGTCCTGGCCATTGGGTGAAAACCAAGTCTCAGGCCTGGGATGAGTGCACGACCAAAGCCAGGATCGGGAGGCCTCCAAACCTGTTTGGAAGTGAAAGAAGGTCAGCTGCAGAGAGAGCGTCTCGCCTGCTGCAGGGCTCAAATGGGAGAAGCAGGTGAGACACTAGTGTAAAAGAAGCACTGGGCTTATCATTGTTTTAAAGGACTGCTTCCAGCAATGTTTTAACTTCATTTTTAAAGGATTGTGTTTTTCTATTTTAACCTCCATGTGACACTTTCATTTTATGATGGATTATTTATTTATTTATTTAATGACTCTTTTGATAAGACACTACACTTTACTTTGAACACTTGTTTTGTTGACTGTTTTAATAAAAGCACTTTTGCACTTTGTACCATCCCCTTGCTATGTTGTTGCCTCACTGTCTAGCTCATTGGTAACATTACCGACGGTGTAGGGCTCAAGGGCTCCTGAACAGCAGATGGGAGCATGGAGCAGAACCCACATCGTCACAGCACGCTAAGGAGATGCGGTTGGAACAGCTGCTGTCTTGCTGCTGCTGGCGAGCTGCGTGTTGTGTTTGTCACGCTGTGCGTCGATCATTTAAAAGCCTGTACAGCAGCTGTCATTTTGCCACTTCGTGTCTCTGCCCTCGCGTTGTGACAGGGTTTTATTGCTGAACGCCCACTAAGGAGATTAGGTCGGATCATCTGCTGGCGAGCTCTGCATTCTGCTTGTTGCTTGTCATTGTTTTAAGAGCTGGGAGCTCATGAAGTGTGTGTGCCAAAAGCATTCCAACAACTGCTAGGTTAGATATCCGTAAACTTGTTTTAAATTGTTTGTAAGTCGCCGTCCTAAAGTTGTAATGTTTAGTCTCGCGTGACGTCATAGTGTCTCTCAGAGATGATCACGTCTCGTTCACTTCGTTCACCCACTGTCTCTGCTGCTCACGTTGTGAAGGTGGGGGAGCTAACTTTCAATCTTTCACATAATCTATGCACCAAGGTGAAAAACAAGGGAGGGAGGGACGAGCGAGAAAAGACGTGATTATCTCTGAAGACAATTTGTCATCCTGCGAGACAAGCAAGTGAGACAGAAGGACAGCTGCTGTACAGGCTTTTAAATGATCGACGACAAGCAGAACAGGCATCTTGGAAGAAGCAGCACAAAGCCAGTAGCTGATCTGTCCACTTCTGCTTAGCATGCATTCAGCTCCCCCCTTCATAACGCGAGCGGGAGAGATGCAAAGTGGCAGGAGCGTAGCGCGCCCGCGGGGGGGTTAAGCAAAGCAATCAAGACCAGGGGACTCATGCATAACACCGTGCGTAGAATTCGCACTATAACATGACGTAAGCACAAAAGCCGAAATGTGCTTACACACAGAAAAATCCAGATGCAGGAATCTGTGCGTACTCCAACTTCCACGTTCTTTCACTACATAAATCCCGGTCAGCATGAAAAATAATGTTTGTGCATGCGCGTGCTGTCCCGCCCCGTCTCCTCCCAGAATTACGCCTCTTTGAATATGCAAATTAATACAAATAGCCCTTAAGCTCAGTGTTCTGCGAAAAGACAATGGGAAAAGCACTGGGGAGAATACAGTAATCCTTCCTCGATCGTGGGGGTTGCATTCCAGACCCCCCCGCGATAGGTGAAAATCCGCGAAGTAGAAACCATATGTTTGTATGGTTATTTTTGTATATTTTAAGCCCTTGTAAACTCTACCACACTCTTATAAACATTTCCCGCACAGTTATCTATACTAATAAAAGGCAAAGCCCTCACTGACTGACTGACTGACTCATCACTAATTCTCCAACTTCCTGTGTAGGTCAATCAATCAATCAACATTTATTTATATAGCACATATTCATACAAAAAAATGTAGCTCAAAGTGCTTTACAAAATGAATAGAGAAATAGAAGACACAATAAAAAATAAACATAAGTCAACATTAATTAACATAGAATAAGTAAGGTCCGATGGCCAGGGTGGACAGAAAAACAAAAAACTCCAAAGGCTGGAGAAAAAAATAAAATCTGTAGGGGTTCCAGACCAAGAGACCGCCCAGTCCCTTCTGGGCAATCTACCTAACATAAATGAAACAGTCCTCTTTGTATTTAGGGTTTTCATGGAAGGACCTGATGATGATGGTCATGTAGACTTCTGGCTTTCAGTCCATCAATGTTGGTGCATCATGATGCTTTGAGTAGGTGGTGGTGGCACAGGCCGCCACCACAAAGAAACCGGAAAAAGAAACAAAAGAGAGAGTAGGGGTCAGTATGGATTTTAGAGCCACATGAATAGTTATTATGAAGAATTGAACATACAGAGTATCAGTATTAAGTTAAAGTGAAGTTATAAAAGGCCATGTTAAAGTAATGTGTTTTCAGCAGTGTTTTAAAGTGCTCTACTGTATTTGCCTGGCGAATTCCTATTGGCAGGCTATTCCAGATTTTAGGTGCATAACAGCAGAAGGCCGCCTCACCACTTCTTTTAAGCTTTTGGAATTATAAGGAGACACTCATTTGAAGATCTAAGGTTACGATTTGGAATATAAGGTGTCAGGCATTCCGATATATAAGATGGAGCGAGATTATTTAAGGCTTTATAAACCATAAGCAGTATTTTAAAGTCAATCCTGAATGACACAGGCAACCAGTGTAGTGACATCAAAACTGGAGAAATGTGTTGGATTTTCTTTTCCCAGTTAGGATTCTAGCAGCTGCATTCTGCACTCGTTGCAAATGATTTATGTCTTTTTGGGTAGTCCTGAGAGGAGTGCGTTACAGTAATCTAGTCTACTGAAAACAAAAGCGTGAATTAATTTCTCAGCATCTTTCAATGATATAAGAGGTCTAACTTTGCTATGTTTCTTAAGTGAAAAATGCTGTCCTAGTGGTCTGATGAATATGCGATTTAAAATTCAGATTACAGTCAACGGTTACCCCTAAATTTTTTACTTCCGTCTTAACCCTTAATCCTAGTGCATCAAGTTTATTTCTGATAACCTCATGAATCCATTATTGCCAATTACTAAAATTTCAGTTTTCTCTTTATTTAGTTTGAGAAAATTACTATTCATCCATTCAGAAATACCAGTAAGACATTGTGTTAGTGTATCAAAGAGTCGGAGTCATCAGGTGCTATTGATAAGTACAGCTGTGTGTCATCAGCATAGCTGTGGTAGCTCACGTTGTAACCTGAGATAATCTGACCTAACGGAAGCATGTAGATTGAGAATAACAGCGGACCCAGGATAGAGCCTTGTGGAACACCATATCGGATATCATGTGTCTTTGAGATTTGATTACCACAACTCACAAAGAATTTTCTCCCTGCCAGGTAGGATTCAAACCAATTTAAGACACTGCCAGAGAGGCCCACCCATTGACTAAGGCGATTTCTAAGAATATTATGATCAATGGTGTCAAATGCAGCACTCAGATCTAAGAGGATGAGAACAGATAAATGGCCTCTGTCTGCATTTACCCAAGTCATTTACTACTTTAACAAGTGCAGTTTCTGTGCTGTGATTTGTTCTGAAGCCTGACTGAAATTTATCAAGAATAGCATGTTTATTTAGGTGGTCATTTAACTGCATAATGACTGCCTTCTCTAGAATTTTACTTAAGAAGGGCAGGTTAGAAATGGGTCTAAAATTTTCAAAGGCAGAGGGGTCAAGATTATTTTCTTGAGCAGGGGTTTAACTACAGCAGTCTTAAGACAGTCTGGAAAGACCCCGTATCTAATGACGAATTACTATGTCCAGAATATTGTCAATTAGCACGCCTGATATTTCTTTGAAAAACCTGGTTGGTATTGGGTCAAGGACGCAGGTGGAGGGTTTCAGTTGAGAGATTATACTATGTAATTCAGGTAAATCTATCCTGGTGAAAGCATTTAATTTGTTTATAATGGAGTACCGGGGCTTTGGAGGTTCTGCAGTGTTGGGGAGATATACTATGTTATCTCTAATATCATTAATTTTTTGATTGAAAAATACAGCAATGTTCTCACAGGTTTCACTGGAAGTATTCTGGGGCATTCCTTTGTGTTACCTGGGTTTAACAGACGATCAATTGTTGAAAATAAGACTCTGGGATTACTAGCATTGTTATTTATAATATTAGAGAAATAGCAGCCTCTCAAGACGGACTGTGTTATTGTATTCTGTTATTTTAACCTTCAATATCTCATAATGGATAGTTAGTTTAGTTTTCCTCCATTTACGCTCAGCTCTACGACATGTTCTTTTTAAATCAGACACTCTTTGGGTCTTCCATGGAATAACAATACTAGAGAATTTTTTAACGGTCTTTTCAGGTGCAACTATGTCAACAGCAGTTCTTACTTTAGAATTAAAGTTTTCCACTTTACTATTTACATTATCCTCGCTATTATAGTTGGCATTATAAACGGACTGATTGCTTAGAATAGTTGTAAGCTTTAAAGCTGCTGATGAGTCAAAGAAGCGTTTTTTAACAAAATGCTTCTCATGAGCGTTTTCTATCTTTATTTCTATATTAAATAGTAGAAGGAAATGGTCTGATAGACCATATCAATGACCTGCTTTATATCAACTTTAAGTCCTTTAGTAATCACTAAGTCTAACGTATGACCTGCTTTATGTGTAGGCTGATTACGAGCTGCCTCAAATCAAAAGAGTCCAGGAGGTTCATGAATTCCTTTACCTTTTGGTCACACTGATTGTCGACATGAAAGTTAAAGTCGCCGACTATTAAGAGTGTCATAGTTTGTAACTAAAATTGACATTAAGTCAGAGAATTCCTCAAGGAAAGACGCGTTATATTTAGGAGGTCTATACACGGATAATACTAGAACGTGAGAATCTCCATGAATAACAACGGCGAGATACTCAAAGGACTTAAATTTACCAAAACTAACATCTTTACATTTTAATCGGCTCGAGTAAATGTTTGCCAATCCGCCCCCCTTTTTCCCCTGGCGGTCTGCACGAGTAAAACTGTAATCCGGAGGTGCAGATTCGATTAAAACTGCCGCCCCATTTGAATTAAGCCATGTTTCATTTAGTGCAATAAAATCAATGTTTCTATCACTAATAAGATCGTTTATAAAAAATGTCTTGTTAGTTAAAGCTCTAACATTTAATAGTGCCATATTTAATGTTTCTGAAGGGCAGAGCTGAATTTTATGCGTGTTATTGGTAATCGGAACAAAAATTAAGTTATTTTTGTTAACGCTCTGTGTGTACTTTTTATGTAATCTACAATCCGTTTTTATAGTCTTAATGCAGTGTTGATCTGAAGTAGTAATTTCAATTAAATTATTGGTGTTTATGCCGCACTGCCTAGATTTTTTACGTGCATTAAGATTTGTTATTAGATTATTAATGATGTGCACTTTAACGGAAGACTCTGTTAAGCCATTATGTCCTATCAAAGCAGTAGCATTACGTAAGGGGTTAACAGTAGAAGTAGACAGTCAAGATAGACGAATTACCTTAGCGATGTTTTCGGATGCAGTCCATCCCGCTTGAAGAAGCGCGGCCTTTCCCAAAAAAGATCCCAGTTGTCTATAAACCCGATGTCTTGATTCTCGCAGAAGCCTCTCAGCCAGTTGTTTAAACCCAGCAGACGACTGTAGTATTCATTCGATCGTCTGACGAGAGGTAGTGGACCCGAGATGAAGATTTTTGCGGATGGGGTCCTCTCCTTCATGTCTTCAACTAGTGCTGCGAAGTCAGCCTTGAGAACCTCTGACTCTCGGTGCCTTATGTCGCTTACGCGGCATGTAGAATGATGGATCCAATTGCCCTCTTGTGCTTCTGGTAGAAGGTCGGCCGCCTCATCACATCTTGAACTCGAGCACCGGGAAAACAAGAAACAAAGGATTTTCGATTAGGGCACATGATATTTAGGTTTCGTACAATCGAATCACCTACCACGATTACATCACCCGGGGTTGAAGGCAGACTGGGGACGCGGAGAGGGTCGAATCGGTTCTGAATTTGAATGCTCGCCTATGCCGATGGTGGTGTTCTAGCCTTGAACCCCCGCCTGCAAAGCTGAAACCCGTCGAGGACTTCATCAGCGTTGTCGTTGTTCCTACGAGGCGCGGGGGTGAAGCTTACTTGCCCTTGGACTTGAGCGGCACGAGGTGGGGTTGATGTTACGCCGACTTCAGTTGTTTGGTGTGGTTTGTCCAGCAGCCGAGTCTTCAAGTCTCTGAGGTACCTTCGTCTGGACAGGAGTTTCTAAATCTGTTTGTCGAGTGCCTGGAGTTCCTCGACAACGATGGCAACGCGATTCATCTCATTGTCGGCAATTGTCTGCTTCTACTTCCGCTTCCACTTCGTCACCTAGCTCCGCTTCGTCACCTAGCTAGGTAGAAGGCTGAAATTTGGCAGGCTTATTTCTTACAGCTTACTTACAAAAGTTAAGCAGGTTTCATTTCGAAATTCTACGCATAATGGTCATAAGTAGAAGCTATTTTTCTCCATTTAATGTAAAAAGCTGTGGGGGGCGGAGTTTTGTGTGACATCATCACGCCTCCCACGTAATCACGCAGTACGTAGAAAACCAGGAAGAGCTACAAAAAGCGCTGAAGAAAACATACATTATATAATTAAGAAGGCAGCGAAACAATTAGAAGCGAGCGAGTGACATATAAAACCATATTCAGCGGCTCACGTGAACTGACGCAGTGTTACACTAGAATTACACTACTACGCTCAAATAGACAAACCGCATGCCGTGGCGCAATAGTAGAGGCTTCCGCCGGCGTCCGAGGTTTGATTCCCGAGTGGTGATGCACTGAGTTTGTACGAGCACTTCGCGATTCATTTTAGCCTCGCATCCCCTTGGTTTGAGACGTATGAAAAAATATGCGGTTAACGCAGAAAGACAGATCACCGATTGAAGCTTTATGAATAATGGATACTTTATTCGCGATCAATGATTGTTTTGGTAAAGCCATACTCAGTGTATTCATTAGATGAACGGTAAAAAAGTAAGAGCGAGAGGAGGGTAACTTATTGAGGCACGCAGGCAAAACCACAATAGCACGGGCTCGATGTACTGTAGTGCGCGTCAACTCGACCTGAATTGCGCGATCACATTCGAAAAAATATTTCTTTTCAAGTCTGTTTAGTCCATATGTGTCAAACTCAAGGCCCACGCGCCACATCCGGCCCGTTGTGTAATTATATCTGGCCCGCAAGATCATTTTATATACTGTATTATTGTTATTAATGGCCCAGGGATATGAAGCGCTGGTAACACGATAAACTACAGATCCCATAATGCAGCGCTTCAGCTGCCTTGCCGAACACTTACCGCGTTAATCAAGTCTAGCTTATGATGCTGCAAGTTATTGCGAAGCTAGCTCACACGATGCTGAAGAGAAAAGTTGATTCTGAAAATAGAGCCTTTAAAAACCGATGGGAGGCTGAGTATATGTTTACTGAACCCGTGTGTCTCATTTGTGGAGCTAATGTGGCTGTAATTACAGAATTTAATCTAAGACGGCACTATGAAACAAAACATCAGGATAACCTGAAAGACCTGAATGCAATGCACAAGATACTGAAAGCAGAAGAGTTAAAGAAGAATCTGACACTTCAGCAGATGTTTTTACCCGTGCACAATCACAAAGTGATTTCAAGTGAAGCTGCTTTTATGGGAGACACAAATGCACCAGTGCAACTTGCCCCACTTTCCACAAGTCGGCACTACGGTGTTCCCAAATACGCATTTTGCTGATAAACTGAGCGCACTGCGGACTGAGTTCGCACGGCACTTTGGTGACTTTGAAGAACAAAAAAAGAATTTTGAGTTGTTTCGCAACCCATTTGCCGTCGATGTGGAAACTGCACCTGTGCAGATTCAGATGGAGGTGATTGAGCTGCAGTGTAATGGCACACTGAAGGCAAAGTACGATACTGCATGGCCTGCATAGTTTATTCACTCCATTCCCGCAGAAATGCTCCAGCTCCGTCTACATGCGGCTCGAACCTTGTGCATGTTTGGTAGCACATATCTGTGTGAGAAGCTCTTCTCAGTGATAAAGACTAACAAAACAGCAAACAGGAGTCGCCTCACTGATGAGCACCTGCAGTCCATCCTGAGAATCTCCACAACACAGAACCTCACACCAAACAGAAACGAACCTGTGGCCAAAAAAAGATGCTAGGCATCCAGCTCTGATAAAATGACATATGAGCAAAGACAACTGAATGATTTGATGTGATTTGTTATTGCTGAAAAGAACAAATTTTATTTATATTTCCAGGTTTTGTTATGCACCATGTTTATATTTGAATTTGTCTAATTTTGACAGGATATATTTTTATGGAGAGCAAAATCTTTTGGGATATTTAAAATTTAAGTTTATTTTTTATATAAAATTACATAAGAGTAAAGAAATTTGAATGTTTGTTCTTTTAACGGTTACTTTATTTCTAACTTGTATAATTTAGACAGGATATATTTTATGGAGAGAAAAATATTATAAGTTATTTAAGGTTTGAGTTGATTTATTCCGGAATAATATTCTGTCGATTAAATAAAAATTCCTTCTATTTAAAATTTAAATAGAACTTGAACAGAAACGTAATAATCATAATATCCACGCAGACTTGCACGTAAGAGCGGGAGTCATCCGTTTTAACAAGCAGCGTATTGCACTGATACTGAAATAGCCTGCCCATTTAATTATTTAGGAATGGATAAATAAATTAAGATTTTGTACAAATAATGTTTTTCATTTTTCTTCCTTCATGGATTCTGGCACCCCTAGCAACAGTTGCTCACACCCCAAAGACTGTGTGTGTATATATATATATATATATATATATATATATATATATATATATATATATATATATAATATGTGTGTGTGTAGATATGTATGTATATATATATGTTTATATGTGTGTATGTGTGTAGATATGTATGTATATATATATGTTTATATGTGTGTGTGTGTATATGTAGATATGTATATATGTATGTATATATGTATGTATATGTGTGTGTGTGTGTGTGTATGTATGTACGTATGTATGTATGACAGCAACACTCATCACTCACAACAGTGACAAAACAATTACATTGACAATCATGTTACGTTATTTTCAAAATGTTTCCTTTTCTTTTTCATTACTTCTTTAACACACTACTTCTCCGCTGCAAAGCACGGGTATTTTGCTAGTATGTAATACATGCTCTGATAGGGTAGCTTCTAAGCCATCCGCCAATAGTGTCCTTTGTATGAAATCAACTGGGCAAACAAACTGAGGAAGCATGTACCATAAATCTAAAAGACCCATTGTCCGCAGAAATCCGTGAACCAGCGAAAAATCAGTGATATATATTTAGATATGCTTACATTTCATCCGTGATAGAGTGAAGCCGCGAAAGTCGAAGCGCGATATAGCGAGGGATTACTGTATAAGAATTTCAGCGAATACCAAGTGGGGGCAAAGGAAAAACATACTATTTGTTGGTAGAAACAGTGGTATAAACAAGAAAAGGAAGTTGATCGAGTGACATATCGTCTTGGAGAAACTTGAAAGCTCAAGTTTACAAAGTCACACAGTGCCCGAAATAAAAAAGAAGTCACATAACAAAGTCGCTGTGAAAAGGCGAGTTGTAGCCCACCGTCTGAGTATCATATGAAAGCTTATTAGGGTACAGAGAAAAAAAAATAGGCACACAGTGGGGAAAAAAGCAGGAAATGTCAACTTTAATCTCGAAATTTCCACTTTAACCACGTAGTTTATTTTGTCATTTAAAGTAGAGCATCATAAACTTCATTATAAAATCATTTAATATACTAGTTTCTCAAATCCCATCGTAACTAAAGTAGCACGTTAAATGCTTTGTTTTGTATTTGATCTTCAATGTGGTCTGTTTGTGAATCACTACGTGCTTCCGTTCTTTCTCTTCCTTCGACAGGACACAGAATCCATTACATTCGTGATATCACAGCTCTTTGAATAATTAAAATATTGAGATGTATACGTGATATTTTCATGATGATTGGAATGAAAGCATGTTATTAAACATGGGAACACGGTGGCGCAGTGATTGTTCATGTCTTACACAAGATGCTACTGCGCCATGTGCGACCTTCGATGAAATTAATGTATTGTAGCAGTACTGTCTCTTTCAAACGTACTAACCTCCAATTCCTGTCCGTCATTTTCTTTCTCTAAATACCCAATCGCCACACAATCGGCTCTGTAATAGACGTTAAGCCATCTGTAAGCTTACAACGACGATTCTTCAGAACTTTTAAAAAACATTGAAATATCTTCATAGTACGTGTGTTTAATCATTCTATCCATCTATCCTTCCAGTGTCGTGCCATGCTCAGCAAATATACAGCGCGACGCAGGAACAATATGTGAACTTGCTAGCGCTGTGGCACCGTGTCCTCACATTTTTAATTATTAATGATACAGATTATTTAAATGAAGTTAAAGTTTTATCTGTATAATATAATCAACATATTTTGCTAAGTTTCATCTTAAAAATGATATTATCATATGTAAATACACGCTTTATAAAGTGGCTCAGGTTGTGTGATATTATAACTGTAGTGCAAGTTTACAGTGAGGTGATTGTACTTATAAGTACAAACCGTTCTACAAGGAGCAATTGATTGAGTGTGTTTATAGTTCTTGGGATGAAACTGTTTCTGAACCGCGAGGTCCGTGCAGTAAAGGCTTTGAAACGTTTTGCTGTGGCTATGGCAGCGTGTGCTTGATGCAGTATAGGCGGAGCCCCCTAGTAATAATAATAATAAATCCACAATGTAGTGGGAGCATGATAGCTGAACTGCAGTATAGCGGGGGATCACTGTACTACATTACCTTTCTTGGATACATCCTTCCTTCTACAGTAATTCATGCTGTAGAAGACCGGACGTTGTTAAAGGTTGTAGATATTCTTTGTGATAATGTAAGTTGCTGTTTTTGATCACCACTAACTGTTTTAGCATAGTCTATTGATACGCATTTAACCAATTTGCAGTGTAACCGTTGAACATTTTTGCCGTTAATTCGTTTGACTTCCTTGTTTCTCGGTTCTAGGATTGTGCATGTACTCATTTTTTTATGTTTATAACACTTCATGATGAAATTCCTGAATAAGATTTGGACATAATAATATGTCTTTTTTAATTGGGAACTTAAAGTGAGGAAAACTTTAAAGTGTATAAGCGCTGGGAGCACAGGAAATGTGTCTGACAAGCATTCACATGAATGAGAGTTGAGAGGACCATGGTCTTGTTTAAGAGGAGGGCGTGACTTGTAAAAATCTCAAGGCAGAAGTCTTGTCTCTCTTCCAAAATGTCTTGTCTCCAAAAAGTTTTGTCGTGTTGAAGGATTTTTTTTATACAATATGTATAACTAGCTGTGTGAGCCCTGGGTCCTAGAAACTACTGAAATCATCAGAAAAAAATTTGAAATGTAGAGATGGTAGGTAATTAAAAGGAACTACTCTGGGTATATCTCTCCTAGGAGGTTTCGTTTTGCTGACATGCTTGCATCGCTTGTGTATTAGCAGCTAAGTGAATGTCTTTCTTCTGAGGTTTCATTTTGCCAACATGTGTGTGTATATACTGTATATGTATATATTGTAAAAGAAAGCACAAACACGATCTTTAAGAACTGGGGAATCCGTCCCCGTATACTAGATGTTTTGCAGACATCTGGACAGTCTTGAAAATTCAATATAGACAACGGGTATAATGATCGGCGGACATTTTATGCTGTGGGGACAGAAATGGAAAGGGAATGCTGGGAAAGGAGCTGATGAGGTAGATGGGATGTGGTAAAGTCATCATTGGGGGACTGGAGGCAAAGAAGGAACCCGGAAGTGGCTTGTTCTGCTGGCTAGGGTTTTTGAGTGAATTTAAGGCAGCGTCTTCTCGTCTTTCCTATCGGAACAAAGAGAGAGTGGTTAGTATACTGCCGTCGTCCCCGATGTGCGATTTTATGCTGCTCCCTAAATGCTCATGGATGACATGACCCCCCCCACTCAGTCCAGGCCCACTGGATCGGGCGACCCAAACCGAGAGGTGGTAAACGCAAGAGAGAGCATCGGTGTTATCTTGGCAGGCACCCTTATGATAAATGACTGTAAACCTATATGGTTACTGGTCCAAAAACCACCTGGTAACCCGGGGGTTTGACTTCCTATGAACAGCCTTCCACTGGAGGGCAGCATGGTCCATCACAAGGGTGAACTCTCAACCCAACAGGTAGTACCGCAGTTGGGTCACCACCCATTTTATCGCCAGTGCCTCCTGTTCTACTGCTGCATACCTTGTCTCCTGGTCCAACAGTTTCCAGCTCAGGTACATCACGGGGTGTTCAATACCATTGATGCTCTGGCTCAGCTCGGCACCCAAACCTGCGTCCGAAGCATCGGTCTGGAGAATAAAAGGGAAGAGATATCGTGAGTCTTCAAAATAGGTGCTGTTTTAAGGGCAATCTTTAATTTACGGAATGCTTGTTCCATTAGTTCATCCCACACCACATTGAAAGTGGCCTTTTTCTTTGTCAGATTTGTCAATCGCGTGTTTCTCTCGGAAAAATGAGGCACAAACCAGCGGTAGTAACTCGCTAGACCTAGGAAAGCCTGTACTTTGTGGTACGAGGTGGTTTTTGAATCTACAGCCGTATAAGTATTCGGTCGTTTATCGCCCGGGTGTTCTGCAAGCCAATGCCGATGCCCTTTCTAGATGCCATGACTTCTTGGACCGGTACGCCCGACCCGATGGGTCTGAGCTGAAGGGGGGGGGGCATGTCACACACGTGCGAATAGGGGGACGTTGTGTGGACCAAGTAAAGGCAATTCCACGCCAGGCCAGGGAAGGGCGGGGTGCATTAAACCTCCTGCTATCTCTACAGACCAGCCGCGGGAAAACCTATCTGAATCAAGAACATCACTTCCAGTTCCGGCGCCTAGAAGACTGTCAGTTCCGGTCCCGGCTCCCAGGCTGATGTCAGAGAAACATCACTTTCGGTCAACCTACATCACTTCCAGTTAACAGACATCACTTCCTGTCTGATCTTTTCCAACCTTCAACAGTTCTGTCTTGGACTCTCTACAGTCAACTTCATTGTTGCTTAAAAATTCAATACCTTTGCAGCTAGGAATATTATATGGGTGGCTGCCACAAACCTTTTTTACGTGTGTCAAGTCTCTTCCTTTTACAGTATATTATTTGAAATATTCTTTATTAATCCCCAATATTGTTTAATTTATCTATTTTCTGCTCAGTTTTTTAAGCAAGTCCTCTTTGCAAGACTGACTTCAATAATAAAAAGGATTTTTCATTATCCTTCAGATTTATAATTTAAAAGAAAATATCAACAGTGAAATTAATTTTTTAGGCCTTATGCACTGACATAAAAACAAATAGGCAAAGACAAATAAAATACTTAATATATCAACTTATCTCAGATTTGGCTTTTGTGTGAAGTATTTTGTTTTTGGTGAATTTATTATATATACTGCTCAAAAGAATTAAAGGAACACTTTTTAATCAGAGTATAGCATAAAGTCAATGAAACTTATGGGATATTAATCTGGTCAGTGAAGTAGCAGAGGGGGTTGTTAATCAGTTTCAGCTGCTGTGGTGTTAATGAAATTAACAACAGATGCACTAGAGGGGCAACAATGAGATGACCCCCAAAACAGGAATGGTTTAACAGGTGGAGGCCACTGACATTTTTCCCTCCTCATCTTTTCTGACTGTTTCTTCACTAGTTTTGCATTTGGCTACAGTCAGTGTCACTACTGGTAGCATGAGGCGATACCTGAACCCTACAGAGGTTGCACAGGTAGTCCAACTTCTCCAGGATGGCACATCAATACGTGTCATTGCCAGAAGGTTTGCTGTGTCTCCCTGCACAGTCTCAAGGGCATGGAAGAGATTCTAGGAGACAAGCAGTTACTCTAGGAGAGCTGGACAGGGCCGTAGAAGGTCCTCAACCCATCAGCAGGACCGATACCTGCTCCTTTGTGCAAGGCGGAACAGGCTGAGCACTGCTCGTGCCCTACAGAATGACCTCCAGAGGGCCACTGGTGTGAATGTCTCTACCCAAACAATCAGAAACAGACTTCATGAAGATGGCCTGAGGGCCCGCCGTCCTGTAGTGGGCCCTGTGCTCACTGCCCAGCACCGTGGAGCTCGACTGTCATTTGCTCAAGAACACCAGAATTGGCAAATCCGCCACTGGCGCCCTGTACTTTTTACAGACGAGAGCAGGTTCACCCTGAGCAGCTGTGATAGACGTGAAAGACAAGGAGAACGATATGCTGCCTGCAACGTCGTTCAACATGACAGGTTTGGTGGTGGGTCAGTGATGGTCTGGGGAGGCATATCCATGGAGGGACGCACAGACATCTACTGCGTAGGAAATGGTGCTCTGACTGCCATAAGGTATCGAGATGAAATCCTTGAACCCATTGTCAGACCCTACACTGGTGCATTAGGTCCTGGTTTCCTCCTAATGCATGACAATGCCCGGCCTCATGTGGCAAGAGTATGCAGGCAGTACCTGGAGGATGAAGGAATTGAAACAATTGAATGGCCTACACGATCCCCTCACTTAAACCCAATAGAACATCTGTTGGACATTATTTTTCGGTCCATTAGTCGCCGCCAGGTTGCTCCTCAGACTGTACAACAGCTCAGGGATGCCCTCATACAGATCTGGGAGGAAATGCCACAAGACACCATCCGTCGTCTCGACGTTGTCAAGCATGCATACAAGCTCGTAGGGGCCACACAAGATACTGAAAAGCATTTTGAGTAGCAGAAATTAAGTTTTTGAAAAATGGACTAGCCTGCCACATCTTCATTTCACTCTGATTTTAGGGTGTCTACACAATTGAGCCCTCTGTAGGCAGAAAACTTTTATTTCCATTAAAAGACTTGGCATCCTTTTGTTCCTAAGACATTGCCCTGTCGTTATTTGTATAGATATCCAACTTCATATTGAGATCTGATGTATCTAATGTGTTTCTTTAAAGTGTTCCTTTAATTTTTGTGAGCAGTGTGTATATATATATATATATATATATATATATATATATATATATATATATATATATATATATATATATATATATATATATATATATATATATATATATATATATATATATATATATATATGTATATGTAATGTAATATTCTCAGGTAATTCTGCACTTATGGGGTGTATTGATAAGGGAGATGAGACACAGCATAGGAGTCAGGTTGAGAACTTTGAGAATCATCCACAACTGAACATCAGCAAATTTAAGGATTTAGTTGTTGACTTTTTACCACACTAAAGAGCCCCTACACACATTCATTACTCTGGTATTGCATTTGGAGGTGTACACTGATCGCAGGTGAGGTGTTGGACTGATAGGAAGAGCAGACTCTTCATTTTCTTAATAGTATACCTTTAATGTTGGAAGTGACATCCTTTACATATTCTATAAGTCTGTGATGATCCATCTGATTGTCTAATCTGTAGTGTGCTGGGCCAGTAACATCACTTCATAAGGGGCCCACCGAATCATCAAGCTGATCAAGAAGGCAGGCTCATTTATGGGACATCCCCAGACTAGTGTTGGATCGGTACTAAACCTTTGACTTTGGTGTCAAGTTTTGGTACCTTCTTTCAGACCTCAGCACTACAAAATGGTTTCAAAGAAAATAACAGGTAACTGTAAAACTCAGTGTCTTACTTCAGCATTCCTGCTTTATGCATCACTTCCCTCTCTCCTGAAAGCAATTAAAGGAGGGGTACCCCATGAAGTCCCTATTGCATTAAAGAAATAATGGGGAGGATAATGAAGACAAAACTTATGGCCATTGTGAACAATGCTACACATCCTGTCTATAACACACTACCATTGAGGACTTATAGCCAACAAGTTATTCAACAGAAGTGTGTTGGAAATGTTACTGCATACACCTTCATACCTATTTCTTTATAGTGTCTGATTTGTTTCTTCTCATTGGCCAAGTCAGAAGTTTTCTTCTTTTATTGTAATTCTTTAGTGTGCTTGAGGGGGCTGGTGGTGGTGGTGGTAGTTGTTGTTGTTATTTGTCATCTGTCTATCTACTGCCAGTAATCTTATGCAGGGAAGCTAGATGACAAACCACTCCTAGCAGAATGTTTTGAAGGCTAAATCAACCCCTAGATGGAGTTTCAGTCTATCAGAGGATCCGCATGTACACAAAATGGCATCTAATCAAACTGGGACCATTTAGAGTAATCCATCACCTCAATCTGCATGTCTTTCTGAGGGGAAATAACTTGCATACATGTGGGAATTTTAAACATATGGATGACGTGGAAACTCCATACAAACTGATCTAGGAATCAAACAATGACGCTTTGATCCATTGCTGTGCAGCCATTAATGAACATGCCAGACTCGAAATGTCATCTCACTCACTTTCTCACTTATCAGAGTTATTTTTTTCTGATCTAGTTATTATTCCTGTCTTATGTTTTATACTGTTATACTTTATCAGTGCTGCAGTGTCTGCGTTTGATACCTGGAATTGTGTTTAGGGTGACAGTGTGACATCTCATTTAATATCACTTAGAGCAGACTGCACTTTTCCAGTATGGTGTTAACATGGAACTAGCAACATTGCCACTGACTGCTGCCCAATAAGACCACAGAGAAAAAAGGGGCTATCATACAGTACTTATTATGTGGTTGAAGTAAAGTACTGTCTGTTTTTGTAATCAGAGGATTAACTCTTAGGGAATTTGTACGGCCTTTATGCAGGTCAGCAGATGAACATTTAATATCAGGACATTTTTTAATGGCTTCCTCTTCACACTGGCCCTGTATATATTGTAATATATAACGTACTGGGAAGCTGCCAAATGTACAGATGTGGCAGATCAAGTGTTTGTTGCTTATTAGGCATCTGGAAAAATCATATTTTAAACATAATATTTATAGCTTCTAAATTAGAAAAATATTTTTCATGGAAGACGTCTGGAAAAATCATATTTTACACATAACACTCATAGTTTCTAAATTAGAAAATTGTTCTTTTTGAAAGGAAGACGTGTAATTTCAGCAATGTGTGCTGAGCCCAATGCTATGGATGCTGTACGTACGAATGAAATCCCACGGTTGTTGTGAGACACATGTTGAACTTTTGATGTGCACTCCAGCCATGTTCTGTGTGTTGTGACTTACTATGTACTGTACATTAACCAAAGCTTTACATTCATTTATGAAATTAGGAGACTGCCCCCTTAAAATGAATCACAAATTCTGTGTCTGTGGGTGGATCTGCAGTGTGTAGTGGAGAATAAAATTGTTTATTAAACTCCATAATTTGAAACGTGTTTAAAATAATTAGAAATGCAGTACAGGTTTACCCCACTGCCCCACTTTACTTTATCTCCTGCCTTCTCCCTGACTCTTGTCTTTGCTTGTTAACTGTGTCCATAACTGCCCTAGTCCACCTATTCACATATTTTGGGTGTTGCAGTTCATACATGGTTATTGCCCTTGGTTAGGTTTATTGTTTATTTAATATTTTTGTTGATTTACATGTTACGATTTCTGGTTATTAATTCTGTTCTTAGTTTTATCTTGTCTTTGTTTTTATGAAAAACTGTGTTTTATCATTGTGTTTTGTGTTAATCTTGTTATGTTTAAACACCATGTTTTTTTTGGTACCTGCCCTAGGGTTGTGCGGTATACTAAAATGCAAATTTTATAATGGTGTGGTACTAGTAGTTTGAGGTTTTGGTAACGGAAGTAAATGTCAGCTTTCCTCTTAATTCCAATGCAGTTGTGGAAAAACATTCATTTTGTAAACTTTAGGAAATGAAACTACACGCTTTTGATACGATTAACTAAAAAGATTACAATATGCAAGCTTTCGAGGCAACTCAGGCCCCTTCTTCAGGCAAGATGAAGAAGGGGCCTGAGTTGCCTCGAAAGCTTGCATATTGTAATCTTTTTAGTTAGCCAATAAAAGGTGTCATTTTGCTTGACTTTTGTCTACTTTCGTAATGGCTAACATGGTATAACACCCTAGTACTGCATTTGATCCGATTGAAACTTCATGGAGGAATAATTGCTTTGACATGATTGGAACTTCATGGTTTCAAGAGGGAAGCTCAGTGTAGTGTGGCGTGATGGAGTGGTGCAATTGTACAGTGCATCAGTGACTCGAGTTAGACAGGGCTTTGTACTTATTTGTTATTCAGTACTGCTTTGATACTGGTACTAAGGTCCAAAAGCTGCTATCGTTACCGAAGTCAAAAGTTTAATACCAATCCTCCACTAGTCTGCCTTGCCTCTGGTGTGTGGAGCCTAAAGAGTCGGGGCCATCTGATCTTGCAGTCTGGTTACTGACCCCAGCAGCGTTCAGCGTTCTGTAGCAAAACAAAGCTCTCCAGCTTTGGCGTTGGTCTTTTTGGATTCCAGTAGTTTGAGTTGTGATTTGGATTTCCTGAATTTTAATCCTTGCTCTGGCTTAAGGTGCTGTATGTGGATTGTGCCTTCTTAGATTTGGTTACTTTTAGGTTTATATTTTATTTTTTGACTGTCCCTTTGGAACATTGTTTACTAAATATTTAATCATTAAAAAAATCTGCATTAGAGCGGGAGAGGCAGGGCCCCACTCTTTCTGTTCGCCGGCTGGGGGCTGAGAGGAGGAGCTGGCCGTCGAGTCAGGTTCTGGGCTGGTGGGCCTCTGGGCTACTGCGGGAGCTGGGGCGGTCCTCCTGGTCTACACCCCAGAGGTAAAGTATACATGGGGAGTGTGAATGTGTGTACAGTGTTCATTTTTGTATGTCTCAATGTTGGGTGAGTGTGTGAGCGTTTGTATATGTGCACATGAAGGTGGGGACGTATGCTTGTGTATACGTGTGCCTGTATGTCTATGTCTTTGTGTCAGGTCAGATCTTAGACTCCACCTCACTCAAAACATCGCAAGCTTCCTCAGGGAAGGGGGCCTTATTCTCCCCGCCCCCCCACTCCCTGCCGGTGGATGATCCCCCCAACCGCTGTTCTGTTGGCGGTTCTCGATGTCCGGGGCTGGATACTCGGGTGGGTGCTGGCTCACTCTCGCTGATTGCTTGGCGGGACTTGGACCTCACAGCTGTGTCAGGCCCTTGCTGTTGGGTGGGGGGCTCTTGGATCCCTAGGCCCAGGGCCCGGTCCTCCCTGGTGCGGCCGACTGCCGACGGGGCCCGTGGGCTCGCCACCATGGCCCCCCAGGGCTTTGGCACAGTGGCTGCTGGATGACCTTCCTCCGGGGCTCTCCTCTGCTCTTTTCTGAGTGGGGCTGCAGTCATCCCTGCGTGGATCCACCTAGGACTCCTGTGTCCGGGGGTTTCTCTGGATGTCTGGGGCACGGGTCTCCTACATATCTGCTTCAGGTCCTGGGGAGCGGGGCTGCAGTTCCCCACACACACTATTACACTATTAGACATTTACATGGAAGAACCTTATGAATACAAGTGCGCTCACATATACTGTACGGGTGTGCACACAGGTGAACACGTGTGTATAATCACAGACACACACTGTCTTGCCTAGCGGCTCCCTCTAATCCTATCTTGTAATATTAGTACTATGTGCTGTTCAATAGCATTTAATATTTATTAATCACTGTGATTGATACAGATGTTGGTTGCTGTGGTTTTGTCTGCTGTTGTTTGTGGTTTTTTTTCCCTTTTTCTCAACAGGTATTGAAGCAGATTGTCGGTGTTTTTTGTCTCCTCTCTCTCTATCCTCCTTTTTATCTTTTCTTCCATTGTCCACCATCTGACTCTTTCCCCACTTTCTTCCTTTTTCTTTTGTTTTTGTTTTCCCCCGGTCTTGTCTGTGACTATAACAAACCTATTTAAAAGAAAAATAAATATATATATATATATAAAAAAGCCATGAATGATGACATCACAGCTACACATACATTACATACGCATGTGTCATCTGTGTTACTGACAGGCTGGAAAAAAACCAATCTGCTTTACCCTTTTGATTAGTGTTTTTTTACGTTTTTTTTTCCTCTGCTTATTTTTATGAGAAATTCTCCAGTCAATAATTCAGTAGCCTGGTCTAGTCACACACCTTCTTTACTGTATTTGTGTACAATGTAGTTATTGCCCTTCATCAATGTAGACTCTCACATGAATTGGAAGCGAGGGCCATTGATCTGTCTTGTGAGCAGCTTCTCAAACTAGCAGGGAGGCTCGTACCATCTTATCTTGCCTGTGCTGACTGGAACCATGTCTGTCTTGGGTGTTCCCTCCTGTTACGCTCTTTGCTAATAGTCAGTATCTGGATACAATTAAAGGAGGAACCTCCATAGAAAAATGAATTAAAAAGAATACGGTGAAAGAAAATTAACATTTAAAGCGGTGGCAAAAAATCACATTTCTGAATGCAATATCATGTTAACACATTTTTCTTGGGAGAAGAAAAAAAGCCCAGCTGATTAAACAGTGAGATCAGTTACAAAATACAGGAAGCCTGACTCATTGATTTCTGAAACTGGTTGGAATGCAAATCTGCAAACAGTGGCACCCCAGGACTGGTAGACATTTCTGGATTTGTCTTGGATAGCCTAAGATCTCAAATCATTCCTAAAGCTTGTCCTAGCCTGTCCCACACTGGGGATCCACAAAGATCATTTTGTTCAACTAGAAGAAGCACAGATAACTTTGACAACTTTGGAATACTTCTTTATTATCTTAATTTGGTGAAAAAAAAAATCAAATTCTTTTTGTAAAGATCTGTTCACTATTTTTTGGGATCTGTAATTAAATTAATTTCTAAATTAAGCATATCAGTGCTGTGCTCAACATTTTATTTGTTGTCTTATTCTAAAGTGGACTCACAAAGTATTCAGACCCCTTCACCTTCTGCACACTTCTCTGCGTTGTAGATTTGATTTTAAATGGATACATTTGCTATTTCAGCCCATCAGTCTACACTCAATAACCCATAATCACAAAGTGAAATGTTAGCAAATTTATTAAAAATTAAAAACTAAAATCTGTCCTATATTTAGTATTCAGACCCTTTGCACTGGCACGCCAGAATGTTGTCTGGTGCATGTTGTTTGCTTTAATTCTCCTTGAGATATTTCTAGAACTTGATTGGAGTCCATTAAATTGATTGGACATCATTTAGAAAGGCACACACTTGTGTACAGAATGTCCCGCAATCCACACTGCACATCAGGACCGAAACCAAGCCAGGAAGTCCAATGACTCAGTGTAGACCTCCACGATCAAACTGCGTTGAGGCAAGGCTATGAAACCATTTCTAAAGTTGGAGTGTTCACAAGAGCACAGTGGCCTCAATAGTAGTGAACTGAAGAAGTCTGGAACCACCAGGACTTGGTCAAGGCGGTTAAGAGAACCTGAGGGAGGATGACCAACTCAACAGCACTCCATCAATCACGTGTCTATGGTAGAGTAGCTAAACAGATGCCACTCTTGAGTGAATGACAGTTTAAAGGACATTGAGCAAATGAGGAAAAAGATTAAATTAAAAAATTAAAATTAAACTTCAAGCACTTTACCTATTAAAGACCAGACACTGCTCACCATCTGCCTAATACTGTACCATCCAAACCATGAAGCATGGTGCTTCTCAGTGGCAGGCACAGGGAGACAGGTCAGAATTGACGTAGGACTAAACAAATCCAAATACAGAGAGGTCCTCAAAGAGAACCTACTCCAGAGTACACATGACTTCAGATTAGGGTGACGGCTCTCCTTTCATCATAACAGTGACCCAAAGCGTACAGCCAGGACAATGCTGGAGTGGCTTTGGGCCAAGTGTCTGATTGTCCTTGAGTGACCTGCACATAGCCCAGACTTAAACTCCATTAAACATCTTTGGAAAGACCTGATGACGGCAATCCTACTAAACTAAATTTGAGAGGATCTGCCAGGAAGAATTGGCAATAATGCCCCAAATCCAGCTGTGCAAAGCTTGTAGGGACTTTCCCAAGAAGGCACAAAAGCTACAGTTGTGCTTGAAAGTTTGTGAACCCTTTAGAATTTTCTATATTTCTATATAAATATGACCTAAAACATCATCAGATTTTCACTCATGTCCTAAAAGTAGAGGAAGAGAAACCAGTTAAACAAATGAGACAAAAATATTATACTTGGTCATTTATTTATTGAGGAAAATTATCGAGTATTACATATTTGTGAGTGGCAAAAGTATGTGAACCTTTGCTTTCAGTATCTGGTGTGACCCCCCTTTTGCAGCAATAACTGCAACTCAACGTGGGTCAGAACCTTTTTAGTATCTAGTAATCTAGTAATAGATTGAATTCCTAACGTAGTATTGGACTTGCTGTGATCTTTTGTTTAAGTTGTATTTTGTTTTTTGCATTTCGGTCTTTAAAATTTAAAAATTGACAGCTACATATTTTACCCTTTAGAAAAGAGAGACAAGCTGAGTGCTTTGAGGCAAATGGCCACAAGAGGGCAGTGCACTTTGTTAGTTTTGATAAAGGACCTCTGCGCTGCCTCTCTCTCTAAGTAACAATACTCGGTTCATGCTTTTTAGCCACCTCTACGCCATTGAAATGTGTTTTATTTCTTTTTTTCAATGCTGCTGCTGCATTGTTTGAAGCAACATTTGAAATGCTTTTCTAGTCCTAAATTGTGAAAAGAATAACTTTAGTGTCAGCAGACCTCTTTCTCCCCTTACGTAGAATGACCATATTTAGTGACTTAATGTGATTTAATTTCCAAGCTGTCTAGAAGTGACAGAGCCACCCAGAGCCTCGTGCCCCTTGGGTAGCAGCTAGATTTTTAGGGTGGCCTCTGCTCAGCTCACAGAATGTGCTGGCTGACCTTCTCTTGATGATCCCCTTACTGTTCAGCTCATCAGATATAATCCTATGACTCCAATGATGGTCTGCTTGCTGGTGTTGTACAAAGCAAGAGTGTTAGATGTAGCTGAGCTTCTTGACCTTTTTGAATCATCAGCAAATATTGTAGCAGCCCAGTTTCCGATTTGTTTTATGGACTGATTAAAAGATGACTATTTTAGACCATCCACATATCTGCAGTCATTCCAGAAGTGTCCAGGCTGGGAATGAACATTTCTGAGACATAATCATGAATCACTTTTGTCACTTCTGTGTTTGCAATGGAGGAATATTTTGTACATAATAAGCTAAGTAAATATATGTTTCAAATAATTTTTTTTTAAATGTATGTAATTATTTAATTCTTCATTAATTAATTTATTTTTCTTCATTCATTTATTATTTACACACACTGTTAAACCCCTTAAATCTAACGAAAGGCCAACTGAGAGAAGGGGCCACCTGACCACCTCGGTGATGCTCCTGTGAGGCAGACAGTCACTCAAGTCGTGAAGCCCAGCTAAGCATCAGTAGTATGGAAAGCTTAGTCCAGTTATAGTTCTGTTCGGATGAGATGAGGAGGGATTCCTCAGAGTCGCCTGTTTAGTGCAGTGCACTACTGTATGTGATTACATTTGCTTTATTATTTAATTTATTTCAGTGGCACTGCACACAATATGAAACATGCCAGGAAATGAAACCTGTACCATTTGTACCTGTCAGAGTTGGGCTCTAGCAAGTACTGTTTGCATGTTTCATGACACATTTAATTAATTTGTTATCACATGCTGTATAATGTTATTACTTATTTAGTGCCACATTTCTCAATGCATTAATTTATTTAAATTGTTGTTTGTTTGTTTTTGTCTGGAATATTGTTCAACATTTTGCTGGTAAATGTTGTCAGACAGCAGAGTTTTTAGTGAAGTAGCAGAAGAGCAGGAGTGTGTTGTGATTTTATCTGAACAGAAGAGCTACACATGTTTGTGCCACATTATTGGCAAATCTAATTGTTGTTTTATTGTTAGCCTCTCGGCCAGGGCAGTGGTTAGCACAGCTGCCTTATAGCTCAAGCACACTGGATTGATATCCTGTCGTGGCCATTTTCTGAACTTCACGTGATCTCCCTGCATATTGATGTGGCCTTTTCTTTTGGGTGCTCTGGATTCTTTCCACGTCCAAAGCTGTAAATGTTAAATTAATTTGTGACCGGCATGAAGGGAGTGGGCCTGGCATGTGTGTTACCTGAAGCTAAGCATGTTCAGGCTCCGCCAGTACTTGGAAGGGAGACCATCTAGGAGAAGCTTGGGTTGCTGCTGAATGAGGTGCTGGTGAGGCTATTGGTTGGGGCTTACCCTCTGGTTTGTATATGGACCCCAATGTCCAAGTGTGGTGACTGGGACACTAAGCTGTAAAAAATGGATGCCATCCTTTGGATGAGATGTAAAACCAAGGTCCTGACTCTCTGCGGTCATAAAAGATCTCTGGTCATCATTCGTAAAGAGTAGGGTGTTTCCTGATGTCCTGGCTAAATTGTCCGCCACGGCCTCCTAATCATCCTCTGTCCTTATTGACTCATTCTGTGTCACACCTTCACCACCTAATAGCTAATGTGTAATGAGCAAGAATGGCTGTTGTTGCATCATCCAAGTGGGTGCAACAGAATGGTAGTGGTTGAGGTGGCATCCCACTGTTTATGCAAAGCACTTTGAGTAGATAGAGAAGAGATATATAAATATAAATGTAATTAAGACGAGGTTTATCTCCTGTGAGACTTTCATTAGGTACAGTAGGCTTCAGAAAATGAATGTATGTCTTTTCCCACCAATATAACATCTTTCTTATAATGACCCTCATCTGGTTTTCACTATCAGAATGATGGAAAATGAAAGTGACCAGAAACCACAGAGACTGTAGCCAGCTTGAACCTCAGCAAAGCAGTTAAGTCTGCTGTGGCTCAGTAGTAGAAAAAGGCAGCACAATATTCCCCTGGGGAGTTTTATTTTTCCATTTTGGGAAGCTTTGGGTCAGCATTATGAGTCATCAGGTTTATAATCACACAAGCCTTGTTTAACAGACCTGTCTTGTGTTGTGGGAAAATGAAGACAGACTGTGCTATTCCTATGTGGGAATGAGAGAAGTACCCAAGTCCACCAGCAGAGGGTGTCAATGAGATAATCTTATAAAGCAGTAATTCTCAGGTCCAGCCATGGCCTGCCACTGTGGCCGCAGGTTTTGATTCCAACTAGTTTCACAAATAGATAAGCCACTCTTCTGTCTTACTGATGTTATTGTTAAATGAGTTGGATATTTTTCTTTGGTTAGTTGGGATTCAGAAAAGTGTGATATTTACATTTAGAAGACATTCAGTGTCATTTGTACCTGTGTTTTGCGTGGCTCATCAGTAATTGTCAGTATTTGGATACAATTAAGGGAGCAACCCCCACAGAAAATTACAAAGAGTACGGTAAAAGAAGGCTCACATTTAAAGCTTTGCCAAAAAACAAAAAAAAGTTTAAATCTGTTTTTTTTTTTTGGTTATAAATATCATACTAGCACATTTTTCTGGATGTTAAATAAGGAAAGAAATAAACCTAGTTAATCAAACAATAAGATCTCCCATCGATTTGTGAAACTGGCCTGAACGAAACTCTTCAGTGGATTCCTCCACGCTTGCCTAAAAGAACCAGCTGCTGACTTTTATGCTTTTTTTTATGTCAGAGTTAAGAAAGACAGCTGAAGGTATTGGACATTCGAAGAGTTGTGATGAGAAAAGGCCATTCATCCCAAAAAGCTCACCCATCCTATTACATCTAGAATGTTTTTGGACTAAGCCCCGGACACAGACAGGAAGACATGGTAAATTCACCACCACACGTTTATTTACAATACTAATATTTACAAGTCCAATAAGTGCCACACAAACCCCAAGACTTCCCCCAAAGTCCAGGCCCTTCTCACACTGCCTTTTCTCCTTCAGACTGCCTCCACTCTCTTCTCCTGCTTAGTCCTCTCCTCACCCGACTCCAGCCCTGAATGAAGGGAGGCGGCCCCTTTTATAATCACCCGGGTGTGCTCCAGGTGGGTTCCGGCAATCTTTCACGGACACACCCGTGTGGCGGAAGCGCCGGCTGCATCCCCGGAAGCACTCCGGGTGTCCCTGCTCCTCTTTCCCCCAGCACTTCCTGGTGTGGCGGAAGTGCTGAGGTTCAGGGCGCCCCCTGGCGGTGACCACGGGCCCCTACAGGGTTGAGCTTCAAAGCTCTGTACCCGTGGTCCCCATAGCAACCAGGGTGGCTGCCCCCACGTGGTCTGAGATGGACGCACGCCCTCTTCCGGTCCTCCAAGGCATCCCGGCCGGGTCGTCCAACCCAGGCATCTGCAACAGTTTCAAAATACATCAAGTTTAAATTTGGAAATCCCCAAAGTCCTGCTATCCATCACACTACTTGGTTATTTATTCCAAGTGTCCTACAGTTTTTTGCATGAAAAGAACCATCCTAACATTTGTGTAAGATCTGTCCTTAAGTTTTCCAGCAGTGCCCCAGTGTTCTTGTTTCAGAATTAATCTTAAAGTGACAGCCTGGATCCACTGTACTAATTCCTTTCATAATTTGAAACATTTTAATCATGAGCCCTCTTAATCTCTGTTTGCTTAGACTGAAAACTCCTTTAGTCTCTGCTCACATCTCATACTGTACCTCACGGTCCTGGAATCGGCCTAGTCAGTTTTCACTGGACTTTCTCCAGTGCTGCCAGTCATCTTTGTGATATGGAAACCAAAACTGTACAAAAATCTCCAGGGATCAGATTTATAAAGCGTAGATAAAGGGTTTGATAATGTGAATGCACAGCTTTCCAATGCCAAAGTCATGATTTATAAAAGAAGACCTGATGGGAGAACGTGTGCATGTTTACAGGAAACTCTGACCCATCTGTACGCAACATTTTGGAGACACTGGGAAAGCTGTGTATGTACGCTGAATGACTTTTTAGTTTTTTCGGCAGTTTATATGCGCTATCTGTTGTCACTTCTAAGAAGCACAATCCAAAGAGCAGTAGGAATACACATGTGATTCTTTCTCTCCCTGTGTACAGAAAGCTGTACAGCCTACTCATATCCTAAAGGTTTGGCACAACCCTACTTGCTAGTCACCACTTGAAGATGATACAAATGTTTGCATACAAAGAAAACACGCTTTTAGGGCACGGTCACATTTTTGTTTTGCCAAGTATGATGATGATTGGCTTATGAGCAAAATTAGACTTTCAAGAGCCATTCTGTTGGAAGTATGGCTCCAGCGTTAGACTGTCTGAAATCCTGTCTCCCCATTCAGATGCAGGTTTTAACAACAGTTGGCTTTCTGGAACTGGTGGACAGGTCAGAAATATGTCCGGCAAGCTAAAAGGAAATCTGCAGCAGTGTCCAGTTTTCCAAACCTAATTGTGCCAGTTGACAGCACTCATTTTGCAATAAGGGCACCTAGAAAGAATTACACTGCTGTTGTTAACTGTAAGAAGTTACATTCCATTAATGTACAAGTCATCTGTGATGCCATGATGAGGCTGACAGACGTCGTGGCACGGTGGCCTCAGTCAGCCAATGATTAATTTATTTTAACAGCAAAGTAGCATTGATCAAATGACTTGCTGAAGGTGATGTATGTAAAGACCGTCTTGTTTGTTTTTTGTTAATTTCTGTAATGATCACAGTTTTTGTTTGGGATTAGAGCTACACATCCACTACCACAATTCAGTGTCCTGTTGTGTAATCCTTGCTCAACGACTGGTGAAATCTTTTTTTCATGCTTAAATCCATTGTCTAAAGTGAATCTGCAGGTGTTCAGTAGAGCGGAGTCTCTATTGTTTCAACAGAGAATTAGCAAATTTGGGCTGGAGTTTTGGACTTGGTCTTGATTACCCCTTTAGACTCGATCTTGACTAGTTGTAGCCTTGGACTTACCAAAGATGGTCTTGACTACAGCACCACTTATAGCAGTGCACCACCACTTCCTTATCCAATTCCTGAATGTGACCAGGTGTAGAGGCTTTTTGGTGTGGTGAAAGTTCAAAACCAGTTCCTTGGGCAATTCTCAAAGTTCTTCACCTGACTCCTATATTCCGTCTCACCCCTCCTTGTAGCGGTCCAGTGCCGCTAAGATTCACACCGTCAAGATGACAGTGATTTATTTATTTTTATAGAGGATCCCAGGGATGCTCCTAGCCTTGGCCTGACCCGCACACACTCACAAACAGATACAAAATAAAGCACACTGGGAACTAACAACAATTAAAGAATATAATGAAATTAAATAATACCACCCCAGTACCCCTACGGCGATATTACATTAAACACAAAAACACAACTCCACACAGCAAAGTCCATGGAATACCACACCGGATGTAATGAGAGATGACGAGAGTAAGTCCAGAGATCTGTATGTTGTAAGGGAATGAAAAAACAGTCCTACCAGTAGACACTGTAACGGTGAAGACAGATGGATGGTTCAGGAGCGCTCCTATACTTGCGGGAAAGCTGTGAATCCACAATCGGTCCTCAGCACACAGGTAGACAGACGATCCAGACCCCAACAATGAATACAATCCAGGACACCGCAACTAAATATGGCTTAATTGACAGAAGGTAGTCCGACAGGTAAAGAAACACAAAATACAACAACAAAAAACACCTTTTCTTCCCTTGGACACCTGCCCTCCTTTTAAACCCTCTGACCACCTTTGACCTCAAAGCACTGCTGGGAGATGCAGTTTTAACTCATAGTAGCACTGCTACACCTTTATCAATATGCCCCATAAGTGAAGAGCCATCTGAGAATTTGTTAAATGAAATGGACCCGAAAGTGATGAGGAAATGCCAGGAAAATGAATTGTGACTGCAGCCTGGCACTCTGGACCAGTAAGCTGCTAACCACTACATGGCTTCCATACTCAAGAATATTTGTAATTTTCCAGCACACTCTGTTCAAGAAGATGCATGCATCAGAAATCCACAGTATAAGCATTTGATCACTTTTCTTCTTCTTCTTACATTAAAAATGCAAAATAAGTTCAAATTTAGGAGTTCCCATAAGTGACGTTAAATTTTAAAACATGGCATTGGAAAAGTTGAATGCTGCTGTTTTAGGTGGTGAGAAGAGTGTTACGTGGCTGGACATTTCATAAGTTTACCTACTGCTAGATTTATTAACTGAATCCTAGCATATCATGACAGACAAAATGTATCAGTAATCCATAATGCGAGGAATAAAATGTATACCACCTGGTGAAATCATACAACTAGCAGAAATGTCCTACATGAAAAGCAGAAACATGTCCAGAGAATGCTGCTGCAGAGAGCAATAGTAGTAGTGAAAATAGATGAAAAGTGCTTAATTTTTTGGCATTTTTTTGTGTTATTAGTAAAAAGAAATGTGCACAAGCATATTGCATTTCTTTCTGCGACTACCTGTTAATTTTGCTAAAATTAAATGAAATCAAATAACCAATTGGTGTCAAGAGATGGGTACTTGGCATCAGTAGTAGGGTAAGAGGGGTACGACTCATGACAGTATGATTGGTTCCAACTTATAAACAGCAAAAAATGAAAGATTTCCATATAATTAATTTGACCATGTCCAACAATTTTCCATTGAAGCGTGAAAACTCCCAAGTTTGAGTGGTCCTCTGCACAACAGAGAGGGAGTTTTGCCTACTCGGTAAGCTGCTTCGGAGTTGTTTCTATTTTCGATTTACAAATATTCATGCTGTTTGTAATAACAAACAAGAACAATGTAAATGTGTTGCTTGAAACTTGTATTTATAGTGCCTAATCTATACTGCCTGTCTGACTGACTCATCACAAATTCTCTAACTTCCCGTGTAGGTAGAAGGCTGAAATTTGGCAGGCTCATTCGTTACAGCTTACTTACAAAAGTTAAGCAGGTTTCATTTCAAAATTCTACGCGGACCGGTCATAACTGAATCCTACTTATGTTCATTTATACAGCCATAGCCTGCAGCTCGCTCGCCGTTTGAGGCAGAGTTGCGTCCCCCATCATCACGCCTCCCATGTAATTGAGTGCCTGCCCATATAAGGCCGTCCGTCAGCAGCAATCCAATAGACACGCTGCCGCTAAATATTCGCGGGTGAAGGACTGTGCTTATGCAAACGAATAGGAAAGCAAGGTGTAAAGCTTAAGTTTAAATTAAGTTCATAGACACGCTGCCGCTGGCGTTTGTCATGCCTAAGACGAATACGATATTCACGAGATACAAGTTTAATGAGAAGACGCAGGGTATACATGAGACTTTCAATCACTTTGTAACGGAGTTAAAATTGCTGGTGAAGGACTGTGCTTATGCAAACGAAGATGAGATGGTCAGGGAGAGAATAGTGTTTGGCACAAACTCAGCAAAAGTGCGACAGAAACTTTTAAGTGCTGGGTCTGAGCTAACATTAAATAAAGCCGTGGACATCGCAAGATCGCACGAGATAGCACAAGCACAGCTGAGAACCTTCAAAGCATGTACTCCGAGCGGCTCACGTGAACTGACTGTGAACGCAGTACGCAGGCAAGAGCTCCAAAGAGCGCTGAACAAATTACACAATTGAGACGGTAGCAAAGGAATATGCATATTCATAAGTTCAGCTACTGCGGAAACAAAGCACACGGTGGAAAAAGTCAATGTTCAGCTAAAGGAAGACAGTGTAAAAAATGTGGTAAATTGAATCACTTCGCTAAAGTTTGCAGGACTGGGAAAGGTAAACCCGTGCATTCAGTGTGTGATGTCTCAGATAAAGAGGAAGACGAGCTGTTTATTGATGCAGTAGGAGAGGAACAACCGTCTGAATCTGAACAAGCCTTTGTAGACGTATCAATAGGAAAGCAAGGTGTAAAGCTTAAGTTTAAATTACGTTCATAGACACGCTGCCGCTAAATATTCGCAGGCAAATCCACAACTTAATACCGGGAATGCCTGTTAAACATCTTAGATTCACGAGTATCGATTTGGGTAGTGAACACTTCGATGAATGAAACCTGTTATCTTTACAACGGTTGACAACGAAGATGAGACGGTCAGGGATAGACTAGACTATTCAATTATAATTTAAATTGGGCCAGATTTTCAAACCAAGAAATTTAGCTGGGCTGGACATTTTCAGCAGCAGTTAATGACAAATTTTAAATCAACACAAATTAATGTATTTCCATCCATCCATCCATCCATTTTCTAACCCGCTGAATCCAAATACAGGGTCACGGGGGTCTGCTGGAGCCAATCCCAGCCAACACAGGGCACAAGGCAGGAACCAATTCTGGGCAGGGTGCCAACCCACCACAGGACACACACAAACACACCCACACACCAAGGCCAATTTAGAATCGCCAATCCACCTAACCTGCATGTCTTTGGATTGTGGGAGGAAACCGGAGCGCCTGGAGGAAACCCACGCAGACACGGGAGAACATGCAAACTCCACGCAGGGAGGACCCGGGAAGCGAACCCGGGTCTCCTAACTGCGAGGCAGCAGCGCTACCACTGCGCCACCGTGCCGCCCATGAATGTATTTAAAAACTAGTATTGTTTATTCATTGTTTCCCTTTTACATTTGGTCACAAATCAAATGTATGTTTTTATTGTATACCAGTAAGAATAAGAGCAGCTCACTACTCAAAACGGGTGCACTTTGAATCGAACCGGCGACCTTTTGATTGCCAGTCAGCAGTTCTTACCACTGTGTCAACAAAGCTATTATGTCAGTTTGTACCCTAAACCAATTTCTTTTTCTACGGTAATATTCTTGAGTAAAAGTGCACTTGTTTTTCTATATTTGTACCTGTTGTGAAATTATTTATTTAATATTTGACGTATTGACGTGAAATTTGGTACACATATACTACGTGATGTCTGCTGCCCACTTTCGGGGTGATGATTGACCTCCAATGTCAAAGATCAACCCAGGAAGGTCAAGGTCAAAATTAAATAACCTGTAGCCTGAAATCTGGCACACATATACTACTCTGAAACTCTGCACTATAGCTTTATTTTAAAAACAAAGGGTTTTGGAATTATTACTCTCTTTATTTTTATTTTATTTTATTGTAGAATCAACTCTTGGCAGCGGGCAAGTCAAGTCAAGTGTATTCACTGCATGTTATCGTGCAGTGCGCCATTACAGGTTAACTATAATTATTGGTAGTATTGTTTTTTTAATAAATCTTATTTTCCCTGTTTCTTTGTTGAAGAGCTCCCGTTGAAGAATTTATTGCCAAAATGACTGAAGTAACTAAAAAAAGTGGAATTTTAACAAAGTCTACTGTCCGCCATCAATCACAGAGCATCCTGATAAAACGACTTTAATTCACCTTCAACCTTAAAATGCAGACTTCATCACATCTGTGTGTGACGAAACAGCGGGCAGGCAACTACTCGTACGTGTTTACTAACAGACAGGCCAGCATTTTGCATGGAGTAAAGTTTAATCAAAAGAGAAACCGCATGCAAAGATGTGCAAACACAAGGTGATTGAGACAATCAAACCTTATTGTGCTGCACCAAATCAGAACGACAACTGAATTCCACAGAGCACAGATATATTCATAACAGGGGACCTATGTGATGGGCAGATGAATTTCAAATGTTCTGCATGGCTACCTTTTGTTCTGATGACCGGTTGCATCATATTCATCCGTTTATTTATTATTCCAGCACAAGCGTAACCAGCCTTTCGCTGAAATTCACAGCCGGCCCTCAGCAGCACCATGTACTTAAATATTTTTTCGTGCACGTCTCCAAGTCTGACTTCATTTTCGCCGGGACTCCCTCGCACCCAGTGCAGGATATAAACTAGCCTTTATAATGTTCGGATATATGCAAGGTGGGGCCTGTACTGACACATTGTTAACAGCACATCCGCTTAACAATGTAATTAGTTTAAAGTTTCGATGATTTCATTCGCAACTGACGAACTAATTAGAAATGTTAACCGCCAAAGCTTATTTTTGGTTGCATTTTAGTTGTAGTCTGAAGCCATGGCAGAACCACGGACTGGGCCACTTGGAGGTTGCTTCTGTGCCACATGTGGCCTGCGGGCCGCCATTTGAATTGCCTTGGACTAGACAAACACGGAATGTAACTTGAACACGACATGTCCTCCAAATATGAACCTGATTGAAAGAATTAATGATAATCAAATCCTTGATGACAGCAACACTCATAACAGTGACAAAACAATTACATTGACAATCATGTTACGTTATTTTTAAAATGTTTCCTTTTCTTTTTCATAACACACTACTTCTCCGCTGCGAAGCGCGGGTATTTTGCTAGTTCTTCATAAAACTAAAACAACAACCACAATGATGATAATGATCATAATCGGAGCTCTCAAATTAGCCCAAAAATAAGTTTTGAATATTTAAAAAAAAAAAAAAATTAGAATTTTTAAAAAATAATGAATATTTCTTGCTGTTACATATATGCTTGTATGTATGTTTTTATACTTTATTATCACGGCAGCAATGTATTATTGAGGGGTGAGTGAGACTCAGGATTAACACACACACAGATCCTAGCCACAGAAGTGCCGTATGAATTATTTCTGCACTGCCAGTCACTCGCTGGTAATCCACATAGGAGCTCGCTGTCTTCAGCACCAACAACGTGCAGGTGTCCCTGAGACACATGAGGGCTCATACACCTTTTACTTTTATGCCACTTACCAATCAACAATGTCTTGCTTCTACTGCTCTTGTTTTTTCCTGTTGAGGTGCCCCTCTCAGACTTGATAATCCAGCAGAGCGGAGCAAACAGACAATCTCCCCATGCACCAGGTGACCTAATATTTACTTATTTCAATTACATCGAGGCATAAAGACAAAGAATAAAGGTGCAGGATTTATTAAAGTATAATAATACTAATAGAAGAACGTATATTTGAAAATAAAATAGATAGCATAGTCCGGATGTGTATAGTCTTACAAAGCCTTCTGAAAACCACCAGTGACAAAGGTGGATGTTGTCCTTGATGGCTTTTTGATTCAGCTTTGATGTGATGTATAAGTTATGTTCTTCGACGTCCAGGTTTAATTGTCTCTGTCTTTGTTTCTCACTTGTCTCGGTCTCTGACGTTTCTTCCTTTCATCGCTGCTCTCTTAGTCCCTCAGACAGGCCGTTATTTATGTTAAAATCATATGTGGGTTCCAGGACATGTGACATTCCACACATCTGATAGGCTCAGCAGCATTTCTTGACGCCATTAGGGTTGAATTGCAGCATTGTTCATAATGGCCATCAGTTCTGTCTTCATTCTCTTCTCCACTGTTACCTCAAGCAGGTCCAGAGGGCCTCACTTCTTAATTAGCTTATTGATTTGGTGGGCCTCTCTTGAAGTGATGTTACCGGTCCACAAGACTACAGTACAGGTACTGTATGTCCCACTTAATGTTCATGGTACATACTGTGAAATAGGACATTATGCCATTAGGATGTTGTGCTAACAACGCATTATATATAGAACAGTAACCAATATGGGATATTGTAGTGTACCTGTTTTGACTAAGAAGAGAGAGAAAATAATGCAGCGCTCCAGAAATACCAGAGACCTGAGATGCATGTTGTGTACAAGAAGTTGTTGTGTTTGCTTTGGCCGGTTATGTCTGATGTGTCCCATTCTCTTATGTCCTGGGATTTCTGAGTTACATTATACTGTGTATTATGATACTCCACAGATGTATCTGCAGTTGGACATTGTCTGAATGGATGTTAAGCGGTGCAGTGCTGTATGTTAAATCACACTGGGCATCGCACTGTTCTAGAACCTATGAAGGATGATATCACTCAGGATAGATAGATAGATAGATACTTTATTAATCCCAAGGGGAAATTCACGTACTCCAGCAGCAGCATACTGATAAAAAACAATATTAAATTAAAGAGTAATAAAAATGCAGGTAAAACAGACAATAACTTTGTATAATGTTAACATTTACCACCCCGGGTGGAATTGAAGAGTCGCATAGTGTGGGAGAGGAACAATCTCCTCAGTCTGTCAGTGGAGCAGGACGGTGACAGCAGTCTGTCGCTGAAGCTGCTCCTTTGTCTGGCGATGATCCTGTTCAGTGTACAACGCTTGACAGATGCCGAATGTCTCTTCAACACAAGTCCTACAAACACTGTCGTAATTGAAACAAACCATGAAACTCAAACCGATTATGACAGCAGCAATCCAAGCTGTGAGATTTGAGACAAGATTACTGTTCACATGGCCAACTGCATGTTGCATGCTCAAGAGGAAGCTCAGCGCACAGCTACAGCTTGGTCATATTACAACTGGAGGGCCGAACTCACAACGTAGCATACAAAGAGATCCTTAACAAATAATTATTGGTATATTTTCCTTCAGTTTAAAAAGGTTTAATTTTCTTCTTAATAAAAATTTTAAGGCAGTACTTACAAGCTGGTATTTTGCTAGTATATATATATATATATATATATATATATATATATATATATATATATATATATATATATATATATATATAAAACCAAACTTAGTTTTCTAATTTCTATATTGTTCCCAAAACACAGAACTTGGGAAATAACAGTTCACTTAATTAGCCTAGGAGTCCAATTAAAAACAGAAGCTGGTTGGAACAAAAACCTGCAGTGACTTGCATGCTTCCATAAGTGTCTGCTGTCTTTAAAGGATGCACAGTGAAAGCGTGTGATGGTCATTTATTGAAAATACGCCAGTGGTGGTGAAAACCCCACATTCCTCCTGTTTAATGTGCTTATTTATTTATTTATAAATATTTTTCCACTAGGGTCTCATTCATTATGACTTTCATCTTGGGCTGATTGGAAGCTTTAAATTAAATATGATGTGTGTGTGTGTCTCATTGTTGGGTTTCACTAATAGTGAAATGAGCATATGAGAATGTCATGTAGGGATGGAGTGATGGATGAATTAAAAGGACTAAGTCCACTGGATACAAAGAGATGAATATCAGTACAATACAGAGATCTGTGTGGGATGGAGCACCAGGCATGGTGGACTGAAAGAAGCCAAAAGGCAGGGTCTGACCATACTTACAAGGGAAAAAGTGCAGTAGTGGGGAAAGAAGGTCAGCACCAGAGAGAGAGAGTTGTTTATATGAAGGGACAGAAGACATCGGGTGAAGCCGGGTTCATTCTTGTAGAAGGCAAGAGGACTTGTTGACACAGAAGATCCTCTTCTTTTTTTTATGTTGAATTTGGGAGAGGATCTGATGTGCCGTTGGGGAGGCGGCGGTGGTTCATAGATGTTTTCCTGAATTTGAGGTATGGGTCAGCGAATCCCTCGCGATAATGAATGTTAAGAAAACAATAGTTATTCTGATGGACATTTAAAGGACTTTATTTCCATTCTCTGTTAATTCTTTGTAATATCCTTGAGCTTCGGAAAGCTGTGTATCAATCGTTCATTTGCAAACTGTATTGTATTTGTATTGTAATCCGTGAGGGTGAGATTTTGTAACTAGCTGATTGATTTGTTGTGTGTATTTCTCAGGGTTTATAAGAACAATTTTGTTTCCTTGCTTACATTTGCTTTGGTTGGTGTACTCTACACTTGTTGTTATGGCCAGTAGGAAAATTGTGCTCATCTCTTGGGCTCTGGAAAACGTATTCTTTTTTTTACTTTTTGCTGCCGCTCAAGGGATTGGGATCATATAATCATGCCATCTTAACAAGCAGCTTCTGTAATTAGGTTATGAAATAAATGTCTGTTTTAAAAACTACTTTTTTATTTTCAGAAATACGTAATCTCCAGTCCAGTAGTACTTAAGTCAAGAAAGTAGTGAGCAGCTTTTGTTGTTGTCAAAAATATCTGCAGTAACAATATATGTATTTTGATAATTACTGGTTATTATTTATTCCTAAAATGCCTACTTGTTTTATGTTATGGCTAAGAAGTTCAAGCACTAGGAAAAATATATTTTTATTTAATAAAAACACATCTGGCTGTTTTTGAAATGGCTTCCTAATTTTATACTAGGTCTTAAAAATCACCGGCAGTGGAACAGTGCTAGCAACACTTATGGTTTCGTTATTAAATGTAGGTTCAAAAACAAGCAGCTTTATCAGGACTGCAGCAAAACTTTAAGAGGGTAACATATCATGTACGGGGCCATGACACATTCTCGTAGTGCACTGGGGGACCTTGGATGGGCAAACTAAACCACTGGTGGAGACCAGTCTCCTTGTAGCAGTTGACTTTTGCACCATGAAGTTAATTGTTATTTTGTCATAAGATCATTTGATGCTGACCTGGGGTTTTTTGGCTGCTTCTGAGAATCAGTAAGATGGATGGTCTACTATTAGTAGATTGTTACTGGGTTGTTCCCCTTTGAAGATAAGGCCTCAAACTAATTAACGATGGAATTTAAATTTCTTGGAAATAGCCCTAGAAGCGGTTTGATCTTAAAATGTTGCTTTACCATTTGCCTTCATGGTAAGACCAAGTTAGCTGTGTTCCTCGTTGTGGTGTAAAGCTGGGTTCTTCAATATCGATAGACAGAGGTGTAAGGCAGTATATTTGATATACTGTATAGAAAGATGGACAGCGCTTTGTGTCCCCATCGATTAGGCAATGATTAAGCGACATCACTTTTACCTTCTTTCCAAGGAAACTTCATTTTTTTGATTGAATGATTGAAAGTGCAATGTTTCTGTGTGGATACTCTTGGGTGTCTTTATCTACAAATAAATGAGGGTGGGATTTCTACACCAATCAGCCACAACATTAAGAAAACTTGCCTAATATTGTGTAAGTTGCCCTCATGTCTCCAAAAAGGCTCGGATCCATGGACTCCAGAAGACATCTGAATGTGTCATCTAGCATCTGGCAGCAGATCCTTTAGGCCCTGTAATTTGTGAAGAAGACCTCAATAAATCGGACTTGTTTTTCCAGTAAATCCAAGAGATGCTTGATTGAATTGAGATCTGGGGAATTTGAAGGCCAAGTCAATACCTTGAACTCCAAAGCATTCCAGAACAATTTTTGCAGTATGGAAGGCACATTATCCTGCTGAAAGAAGCTGTTGCCATCAAGAAATACAGTGGAACTTTGGATTGCTAGCATAATTCATTCTTGAAACGTGCTTGTAATCCAAAGCACTCGTATATCAAAGTAAATTTCCCCATAAGAAATAATAGAAAAATCAGATGATTCGTTCCAAAACCCAAAACTATTCATATAAAAATGATTAATACAAATTATAAAGTAAAAATAAGTAAAACAAATTAACCTGCACATTACCTTTGAAAAGAATCAAGGCTGGTGTGAGTGAGTTTCACCCAAGGGGACGACACGCGGAAGAGCGTCCCAAAGCAACCGCAGGCACCCAGCGCTGAAGCAGTTCACTGTAAAAGCGAATCCGAAAAGATTGTGGCCATGCTGTAAGCGCCTGCCGTCGATGGGTGATACAAGGAACATTCTAAATGCGCAGGGCCCAGTATTACTTAGCCACTAATCTTGCCACGGCCCTGTCTGATTGCTGTATCTCTGTATAGTAGAGCGGTAGATCCCGCTACAGTAAATAACCGTGCTGTTCCAGTTTCACGCTGAATAAAGCTGGTGTTGCTAAAGTACTGAGACTCAGCTTCGTGTTTTGGGGTGCAAGACGGGGACCTACATGTCACAGCACACACATGTGGTCACAATGCTGTAGTAAACAGTATATACGCTTGTATGGACGTTGACTATATGAGTGAGGAACGCCGACTGAGCCCGAGAATGGGAGACGATTACCCATAATCCTGCAGCGAGAGAGAGAGAAGAACCATCAGCTCAGCTGTGATGACGTGACGCTTGGCGACAAAGCGTATATGCACTACTCGTATTGCAAGTCTTCACTCGTTTATCAAGTCAAAATTTATTAAAAATTTTAGTTTGTCTTGTTAAACACTCGAAAACCAAGTTACTCGCAATCCAAGGTTCCAGTATACCATTGACATGAAGGGGTTATATTATCTGCAACAATCTTTAGGTAGGCTGTACATATCAAAGTAACACCTACAGGTGTCCCAGCAGAGCATTGTGTAGGGCATCACACTGCCTCCTCCAGCTTACCTTCTTCTCATAGTGCATCCTGCTACCATTTCTTCCACAGGTAATGACACACATGCATTAGACTAGGCCACCTTCTTCAATTGATCTGTGGTCCAGTTCTGAACGCTCACAGGCCGTTTGAAGGTGCTTTTGGTGGTTGACAGGGGATGGAATGGGCACTCTGACAGGTCTGTGGTAACGCAGCCCCAAAAACAGCAAGCTGTGATGCACTGTGTCTTTTGACATTTTTCTCTAATGGCCAGTGTTACGTTTTTCAGCTGATTGAGCTACAGTAGCTCTTACGTATGAGCAGACCAGATGCCAGACCAAGTCTTTCCTCCCAACCCTCATCAATGAGCCTTGGACGCCCATGACCCTATCATCTGTACCCCGGTTGTCCTTTGTGGGACCACTTCTGGTATACTGGGAATGTCCCATAAGACCTGCTATTTTGGAGATGCTCAGACCGAGTCGTCCAGCCGTTACAGTTTGCCCCTTTTCAAAGTCACATTATGCTTGTTCACATTTTCTTCTTCCAGCAAATCACCTTCAAAAACCGACTGCTCACTTGCTTCCTGACACATTCCAACCCTTGACAGGGGCCATTGTAACGAGATAATCCATGTCATTCACTTCACCTGTCAGTGGTTTCAATGCTGTGGCTGATCGCGGCGTGTGTTTTCATGACTTTTCTACTTCACCACTTTAGTGTGGTGGCTCCGAGGCTAGGGATCGGAAGGTTTTCCGGTTCAAATCTTGTAAATGCCAGATGTAATTCCACTCTGTTGGGCCCTTGAGCAAAGCCCTTAACCTATAAGTACTCCATCCTGGGTATAACATTAACCTGCACCCAGCCCTGCAAGCAGGTCCTCCAGCCTACAGGGAAAACTTGGGGGTTTATGGCAGGATTTAACATTGTAAAAAAACACCTTCCACAAACCATTGAGGTGTCACCCGCTGCCCGCCTGCATTTGGGTCCTAATTTGCGATTCTTAGGTGGTTTGTCGTGTGGTGACGCACTGTATTAGTGCATGCCCCTAACCTCTGTATATACGGGTTAGATTCTGCTTTTATTTTAGGGTCATTCCAAGTCAAATCAAACGATTTTCCAGAAATCCCATGCACTTTGGTCTCAATAACAGGAGACACCCTGTAAAATTATTTTGATGATACTTTCCAAGATACAGCCAATTTTGTAAGGGGAGAGGGGTGTCAAATTGGACACATCTTTATTTTGTCATCAATTTCACAAGACCATATCTTAAAGTAAACCACCAAGCAGGCTCACATTTTTTGTACTGGTACCTTTTTAGGTATAGTATGTAACAAAATTAAAATCCATGTTTAGATACTGTGGTAGCCGGCCCGGACACAGACAGGCAGACGCGTCAATATCACCTAGCACACGTTTATTTAGCATATTTACAGAAGTGCACAAACCCCAAAGTCCTGGCCACAACACAATGCCTCACTTCTTCAGGCCGCCTCCACTCCTCTCCACCAAGCTCTCTTCTCTCCCGTCTCTAGCCATTGTATGAAGGGAGGCGACCCCTTTTATGCTCCCCGGATGTGCTCCAGGTATGTCCTGGCAATCTTCCACCGACACGCCCCAGTGTGGCGGAAGTGCCGGAAGCACTCTGGGTGTCCCTGCTCCTCTTCCCCCCAAGCACTTCCGGGTGTGGCAGAAGTGCTGAGGTCCAGGGCTCCAAAGGCATAGGGATGCCCCCTGGCAGTGACCACGGGCCCATACAGGGTTGAGCTTTAAAGCTCTGTACCCGTGGCCCCCAAAGGTACCAGGGTGGTCGCCCCCACATGGTCTGGGGAAGGCGCAAGCCCTCCTCCGGTCCTCCTGGGCGTCCCGACTGGGTCGTCAGCCCAGCCATCTCCGACAATATGTACACAAAAGGCTTTTCAAAAGGTCATAAACAAAGAAGGAACTGCATCAGGGTTTAACCAGCAGACCTCTCAAATGTGAAAAAATCATTTTGGGTCTAATTGTCAGACCCGCTTAATGCAATGTGGGAATGTCCAGACATTTTAAAAATTGTTTTACCTGTATTCTACACGGTCCCTTCTTTCTCAAAAAAAAATCGTAACTTATGTGAATCTTTCATTTTTATTTTCCATTATAAGCAGGGGGTTAAATTCACCATTTGTCAGTAATGATAATTATCAAGTTCTTCATCACTAACTTGGGTGTAGGATTAATGAAAAAAAGTAAATCACCAAAGGCACATTAAGCACAACACATAAACAAGAGCTGCTTGATTTATCATTAAATACAACAGTAGTTACATTGAAATGTTGGAATTGCAGCAGCAGGAATGTGACCCATTTTATTTGTTTCAGAGTGCAGAGTGGTAGGGCATCTTTGTCTTTGAGATCAAGATGGTACTGCCTCCCATTCACTGTTGTAGGTGCACTAAGCAGTGCAGTGACACACTAATGACACCCAACAAATATGTTTAGGTGGCCAGTGGAAGGACTATGCAGGATAGTTT